>NW_026609492.1:0-30744 GCF_029499605.1 Hyla sarda | reverse complement strand
CTTATTCAATACCGCCAGCAGATGGAGACACTGGGGGATAATTTTCTAAGGATTTATACTGATTTTTCCTGTCTGAATTTGTCGCACAGAAAGTTGCAGGCCAAATATGTGTGACATTTCTGCGACTTTAGCTTCTAGAGCATTTTTACAACATTATACATAGGTGCTGAATACATAAAAAGCGACTGTTCAGCGACAGACAAGTCGCATCGGCTGAAAGTAGGCCAGAATGTCAGTCCATGTTGGAGCAGGTTTAGATACAGTCTAAAGCATAGATCTCAAAGTCTGTGCACAGAATTTAGCAAGGGCCTCGCACCTTCTGATGCATCAGGTAGGTGCACAATAGCATAGCCTAACCCTCTGTACTTTGGTCTATATTGATGCGGGACATAGACAGCCAGCTGATGACCAATCCATTAGTGCAATGGATGGCTGGAAGCATTTGTCTTTGCCTTTGCAATACCACAGAAGCAATGCATGGTCAATGTACAGCAATGACACACCTGTGTGAACAGCCAGGAGACCCCCCCCCCCCCCATGTTATGTTACATAGTTACATAGTTAGTACGGTCGAAAAAAGACATATGTCCATCACGTTCAACCAGGGAATTAAGGGGTAGGGGTGTGGCGCGATATTGGGGAAGGGATGAGATTTTATATTTCTTCATAAGCATTAATCTTATTTTGTCAATTAGGAACATTCAGCACCCACCCGCTATCAAGGCAGCTGCCTATCATGTCATGCCCTACCTGCACAGGTGTGCTGGCTACTCAAATGATCCAATTAAGGAGGCCATTTAGTCAGCAGCAGCAGAAGTCCTGTGCCTGGACGCTCCAACAGGGGCCAGACACAAGCAGAAGCAGAAGCAGCAGAAGCAGCAGCAGCACCACCTTTTGTTTTTTGGCTGCAGCAGCAGCAAGGCCCACAGGGCTGGCTAGCTGGCTAGCCAGCAAGCAGGTAGCAATGAAAGTAGGAATCTTTCTTTTTAACCCTGTAAGGGGGTGGTGCACTGTACCCGAAGATACTGCCATATCGGGTCAATGCATAGGGCGACGGAAGCAAGCTTCGAAATCGGCCCCCGTTCTCAAAAATCCATTTAATATATGGTCCCCAGATAGGGGACGTATCAGATATTAAACTGATAAGAACAGATACTACACTTGATCTTAGCCAAAAGGCCGAGAAGCGATAACCGTGAAAGGGGCGGGCCCAACAAGGTCCCCTTCATGGGCACTATCACTGCTTGCTGTCAGGGAGGCTGCCAGACAATTTTCCATGCACACTCTGGGCTGGGGGGCAGTCAACCACCAGTACACACAGCAGAACCTAAACCCATACCATTATTGCTAAGCAGCAAGACAGGGGCCCATTGCACTCCCACGGGGCCTTTTTAAATGCAATCCATAACCCGGATTTGCCAGGAACCCTTCTTACTCCTCCTACTTGCATGTGACACTAGGCTTAGGATCTGCATAGGAAACACACACACAAGCACACACCTACCTTTGTTGCCTGCAGATGCCTCCTTGGCTGTCCCCAAACGGTATCAAACCAACACCCACGGGAAGCTGTAAGCATAGAGGACATGCCTGCACCCCATTGGACTTACCTGTGTGGGTTAAATCCGGGTTATTTGACAACCTATGGCGGTGATGGTTCTGCTCAGGCAGAGCAGTGCTGATGCTCCTCATAAAGCTGTCGCTGCTGTGAAGGTTCTAGGTGACATCACAAATCCCTTTGGTTACATACACAACAAAGCTGGGTTGTTGTTGTTTACACTCTGCAAGGCCTGTGGAAGTGAGTGACATCATAGCACTGTAGTTCTGAGGGTTCAAGATGGATGCAACAATCTCCTGTTGCTTCTATGAAGGCCGTAATAGACGACATCACCAAACAGCTCCATAGTCACATACACAGCAAAGGAGAGATGTTGTTTACACCTAGTGATGTCAGTGGTATTGAGTGACATCACAGCACAGTGCTAAGGCTCCTGGGCCTGGACACAGCAGCGGCTGCAATATCTCAACGGAGAATACGTTTATATCTATATGTGTGTGTGCGCATATATATATATATATATATATATATATATATATATATATATATTTCTCCGCCGAAATCACTTTTAAACCCATTTCCACCTTTTTTTCCCTTCTCTTCCTCTTACTTTTTTTTCACGTTTTTTTACGTTTTTCTCCTTTTCGCCTCTTTTCTGGGCGTATTATTCTTCTTTTTCTTCTTTTTTTTCGTCTAATGCATACCCCATCAGTGCAGCAATGCTTATTCAATACCGCCAGCAGATGGAGACACTGGGGGATAATTTTCTAAGGATTTATACTGATTTTTCCTGTCTGAATTTGTCGCACAGAAAGTTGCAGGCCAAATATGTGTGACATTTCTGCGACTTTAGCTTCTAGAGCATTTTTACAACATTATACATAGGTGCTGAATACATAAAAAGCGACTGTTCAGCGACAGACAAGTCGCATCGGCTGAAAGTAGGCCAGAATGTCAGTCCATGTTGGAGCAGGTTTAGATACAGTCTAAAGCATAGATCTCAAAGTCTGTGCACAGAATTTAGCAAGGGCCTCGCACCTTCTGATGCATCAGGTAGGTGCACAATAGCATAGCCTAACCCTCTGTACTTTGGTCTATATTGATGCGGGACATAGACAGCCAGCTGATGACCAATCCATTAGTGCAATGGATGGCTGGAAGCATTTGTCTTTGCCTTTGCAATACCACAGAAGCAATGCATGGTCAATGTACAGCAATGACACACCTGTGTGAACAGCCAGGAGACCCCCCCCCCCCCCCATGTTATGTTACATAGTTACATAGTTAGTACGGTCGAAAAAAGACATATGTCCATCACGTTCAACCAGGGAATTAAGGGGTAGGGGTGTGGCGCGATATTGGGGAAGGGATGAGATTTTATATTTCTTCATAAGCATTAATCTTATTTTGTCAATTAGGAACATTCAGCACCCACCCGCTATCAAGGCAGCTGCCTATCATGTCATGCCCTACCTGCACAGGTGTGCTGGCTACTCAAATGATCCAATTAAGGAGGCCATTTAGTCAGCAGCAGCAGAAGTCCTGTGCCTGGACGCTCCAACAGGGGCCAGACACAAGCAGAAGCAGAAGCAGCAGAAGCAGCAGCAGCACCACCTTTTGTTTTTTGGCTGCAGCAGCAGCAAGGCCCACAGGGCTGGCTAGCTGGCTAGCCAGCAAGCAGGTAGCAATGAAAGTAGGAATCTTTCTTTTTAACCCTGTAAGGGGGTGGTGCACTGTACCCGAAGATACTGCCATATCGGGTCAATGCATAGGGCGACGGAAGCAAGCTTCGAAATCGGCCCCCGTTCTCAAAAATCCATTTAATATATGGTCCCCAGATAGGGGACGTATCAGATATTAAACTGATAAGAACAGATACTACACTTGATCTTAGCCAAAAGGCCGAGAAGCGATAACCGTGAAAGGGGCGGGCCCAACAAGGTCCCCTTCATGGGCACTATCACTGCTTGCTGTCAGGGAGGCTGCCAGACAATTTTCCATGCACACTCTGGGCTGGGGGGCAGTCAACCACCAGTACACACAGCAGAACCTAAACCCATACCATTATTGCTAAGCAGCAAGACAGGGGCCCATTGCACTCCCACGGGGCCTTTTTAAATGCAATCCATAACCCGGATTTGCCAGGAACCCTTCTTACTCCTCCTACTTGCATGTGACACTGGGCTTAGGATCTGCATAGGAAACACACACACAAGCACACACCTACCTTTGTTGCCTGCAGATGCCTCCTTGGCTGTCCCCAAACGGTATCAAACCAACACCCACGGGAAGCTGTAAGCATAGAGGACATGCCTGCACCCCATTGGACTTACCTGTGTGGGTTAAATCCGGGTTATTTGACAACCTATGGCGGTGATGGTTCTGCTCAGGCAGAGCAGTGCTGATGCTCCTCATAAAGCTGTCGCTGCTGTGAAGGTTCTAGGTGACATCACAAATCCCTTTGGTTACATACACAACAAAGCTGGGTTGTTGTTGTTTACACTCTGCAAGGCCTGTGGAAGTGAGTGACATCATAGCACTGTAGTTCTGAGGGTTCAAGATGGATGCAACAATCTCCTGTTGCTTCTATGAAGGCCGTAATAGACGACATCACCAAACAGCTCCATAGTCACATACACAGCAAAGGAGAGATGTTGTTTACACCTAGTGATGTCAGTGGTATTGAGTGACATCACAGCACAGTGCTAAGGCTCCTGGGCCTGGACACAGCAGCGGCTGCAATATCTCAACGGAGAATACGTTTATATCTATATGTGTGTGTGCGCATATATATATATATATATATATATATATATATATATATATATTTCTCCGCCGAAATCACTTTTAAACCCATTTCCACCTTTTTTTCCCTTCTCTTCCTCTTACTTTTTTTTCACGTTTTTTTACGTTTTTCTCCTTTTCGCCTCTTTTCTGGGCGTATTATTCTTCTTTTTCTTCTTTTTTTTCGTCTAATGCATACCCCATCAGTGCAGCAATGCTTATTCAATACCGCCAGCAGATGGAGACACTGGGGGATAATTTTCTAAGGATTTATACTGATTTTTCCTGTCTGAATTTGTCGCACAGAAAGTTGCAGGCCAAATATGTGTGACATTTCTGCGACTTTAGCTTCTAGAGCATTTTTACAACATTATACATAGGTGCTGAATACATAAAAAGCGACTGTTCAGCGACAGACAAGTCGCATCGGCTGAAAGTAGGCCAGAATGTCAGTCCATGTTGGAGCAGGTTTAGATACAGTCTAAAGCATAGATCTCAAAGTCTGTGCACAGAATTTAGCAAGGGCCTCGCACCTTCTGATGCATCAGGTAGGTGCACAATAGCATAGCCTAACCCTCTGTACTTTGGTCTATATTGATGCGGGACATAGACAGCCAGCTGATGACCAATCCATTAGTGCAATGGATGGCTGGAAGCATTTGTCTTTGCCTTTGCAATACCACAGAAGCAATGCATGGTCAATGTACAGCAATGACACACCTGTGTGAACAGCCAGGAGACCCCCCCCCCCCCCATGTTATGTTACATAGTTACATAGTTAGTACGGTCGAAAAAAGACATATGTCCATCACGTTCAACCAGGGAATTAAGGGGTAGGGGTGTGGCGCGATATTGGGGAAGGGATGAGATTTTATATTTCTTCATAAGCATTAATCTTATTTTGTCAATTAGGAACATTCAGCACCCACCCGCTATCAAGGCAGCTGCCTATCATGTCATGCCCTACCTGCACAGGTGTGCTGGCTACTCAAATGATCCAATTAAGGAGGCCATTTAGTCAGCAGCAGCAGAAGTCCTGTGCCTGGACGCTCCAACAGGGGCCAGACACAAGCAGAAGCAGAAGCAGCAGAAGCAGCAGCAGCACCACCTTTTGTTTTTTGGCTGCAGCAGCAGCAAGGCCCACAGGGCTGGCTAGCTGGCTAGCCAGCAAGCAGGTAGCAATGAAAGTAGGAATCTTTCTTTTTAACCCTGTAAGGGGGTGGTGCACTGTACCCGAAGATACTGCCATATCGGGTCAATGCATAGGGCGACGGAAGCAAGCTTCGAAATCGGCCCCCGTTCTCAAAAATCCATTTAATATATGGTCCCCAGATAGGGGACGTATCAGATATTAAACTGATAAGAACAGATACTACACTTGATCTTAGCCAAAAGGCCGAGAAGCGATAACCGTGAAAGGGGCGGGCCCAACAAGGTCCCCTTCATGGGCACTATCACTGCTTGCTGTCAGGGAGGCTGCCAGACAATTTTCCATGCACACTCTGGGCTGGGGGGCAGTCAACCACCAGTACACACAGCAGAACCTAAACCCATACCATTATTGCTAAGCAGCAAGACAGGGGCCCATTGCACTCCCACGGGGCCTTTTTAAATGCAATCCATAACCCGGATTTGCCAGGAACCCTTCTTACTCCTCCTACTTGCATGTGACACTGGGCTTAGGATCTGCATAGGAAACACACACACAAGCACACACCTACCTTTGTTGCCTGCAGATGCCTCCTTGGCTGTCCCCAAACGGTATCAAACCAACACCCACGGGAAGCTGTAAGCATAGAGGACATGCCTGCACCCCATTGGACTTACCTGTGTGGGTTAAATCCGGGTTATTTGACAACCTATGGCGGTGATGGTTCTGCTCAGGCAGAGCAGTGCTGATGCTCCTCATAAAGCTGTCGCTGCTGTGAAGGTTCTAGGTGACATCACAAATCCCTTTGGTTACATACACAACAAAGCTGGGTTGTTGTTGTTTACACTCTGCAAGGCCTGTGGAAGTGAGTGACATCATAGCACTGTAGTTCTGAGGGTTCAAGATGGATGCAACAATCTCCTGTTGCTTCTATGAAGGCCGTAATAGACGACATCACCAAACAGCTCCATAGTCACATACACAGCAAAGGAGAGATGTTGTTTACACCTAGTGATGTCAGTGGTATTGAGTGACATCACAGCACAGTGCTAAGGCTCCTGGGCCTGGACACAGCAGCGGCTGCAATATCTCAACGGAGAATACGTTTATATCTATATGTGTGTGTGCGCATATATATATATATATATATATATATATATATATATATATATATATATTTCTCCGCCGAAATCACTTTTAAACCCATTTCCACCTTTTTTTCCCTTCTCTTCCTCTTACTTTTTTTTCACGTTTTTTTACGTTTTTCTCCTTTTCGCCTCTTTTCTGGGCGTATTATTCTTCTTTTTCTTCTTTTTTTTCGTCTAATGCATACCCCATCAGTGCAGCAATGCTTATTCAATACCGCCAGCAGATGGAGACACTGGGGGATAATTTTCTAAGGATTTATACTGATTTTTCCTGTCTGAATTTGTCGCACAGAAAGTTGCAGGCCAAATATGTGTGACATTTCTGCGACTTTAGCTTCTAGAGCATTTTTACAACATTATACATAGGTGCTGAATACATAAAAAGCGACTGTTCAGCGACAGACAAGTCGCATCGGCTGAAAGTAGGCCAGAATGTCAGTCCATGTTGGAGCAGGTTTAGATACAGTCTAAAGCATAGATCTCAAAGTCTGTGCACAGAATTTAGCAAGGGCCTCGCACCTTCTGATGCATCAGGTAGGTGCACAATAGCATAGCCTAACCCTCTGTACTTTGGTCTATATTGATGCGGGACATAGACAGCCAGCTGATGACCAATCCATTAGTGCAATGGATGGCTGGAAGCATTTGTCTTTGCCTTTGCAATACCACAGAAGCAATGCATGGTCAATGTACAGCAATGACACACCTGTGTGAACAGCCAGGAGACCCCCCCCCCCCCCCATGTTATGTTACATAGTTACATAGTTAGTACGGTCGAAAAAAGACATATGTCCATCACGTTCAACCAGGGAATTAAGGGGTAGGGGTGTGGCGCGATATTGGGGAAGGGATGAGATTTTATATTTCTTCATAAGCATTAATCTTATTTTGTCAATTAGGAACATTCAGCACCCACCCGCTATCAAGGCAGCTGCCTATCATGTCATGCCCTACCTGCACAGGTGTGCTGGCTACTCAAATGATCCAATTAAGGAGGCCATTTAGTCAGCAGCAGCAGAAGTCCTGTGCCTGGACGCTCCAACAGGGGCCAGACACAAGCAGAAGCAGAAGCAGCAGAAGCAGCAGCAGAAGCAGCAGCAGCACCACCTTTTGTTTTTTGGCTGCAGCAGCAGCAAGGCCCACAGGGCTGGCTAGCTGGCTAGCCAGCAAGCAGGTAGCAATGAAAGTAGGAATCTTTCTTTTTAACCCTGTAAGGGGGTGGTGCACTGTACCCGAAGATACTGCCATATCGGGTCAATGCATAGGGCGACGGAAGCAAGCTTCGAAATCGGCCCCCGTTCTCAAAAATCCATTTAATATATGGTCCCCAGATAGGGGACGTATCAGATATTAAACTGATAAGAACAGATACTACACTTGATCTTAGCCAAAAGGCCGAGAAGCGATAACCGTGAAAGGGGCGGGCCCAACAAGGTCCCCTTCATGGGCACTATCACTGCTTGCTGTCAGGGAGGCTGCCAGACAATTTTCCATGCACACTCTGGGCTGGGGGGCAGTCAACCACCAGTACACACAGCAGAACCTAAACCCATACCATTATTGCTAAGCAGCAAGACAGGGGCCCATTGCACTCCCACGGGGCCTTTTTAAATGCAATCCATAACCCGGATTTGCCAGGAACCCTTCTTACTCCTCCTACTTGCATGTGACACTGGGCTTAGGATCTGCATAGGAAACACACACACAAGCACACACCTACCTTTGTTGCCTGCAGATGCCTCCTTGGCTGTCCCCAAACGGTATCAAACCAACACCCACGGGAAGCTGTAAGCATAGAGGACATGCCTGCACCCCATTGGACTTACCTGTGTGGGTTAAATCCGGGTTATTTGACAACCTATGGCGGTGATGGTTCTGCTCAGGCAGAGCAGTGCTGATGCTCCTCATAAAGCTGTCGCTGCTGTGAAGGTTCTAGGTGACATCACAAATCCCTTTGGTTACATACACAACAAAGCTGGGTTGTTGTTGTTTACACTCTGCAAGGCCTGTGGAAGTGAGTGACATCATAGCACTGTAGTTCTGAGGGTTCAAGATGGATGCAACAATCTCCTGTTGCTTCTATGAAGGCCGTAATAGACGACATCACCAAACAGCTCCATAGTCACATACACAGCAAAGGAGAGATGTTGTTTACACCTAGTGATGTCAGTGGTATTGAGTGACATCACAGCACAGTGCTAAGGCTCCTGGGCCTGGACACAGCAGCGGCTGCAATATCTCAACGGAGAATACGTTTATATCTATATGTGTGTGTGCGCATATATATATATATATATATATATATATATATATTATATATATATATTTCTCCGCCGAAATCACTTTTAAACCCATTTCCACCTTTTTTTCCCTTCTCTTCCTCTTACTTTTTTTTCACGTTTTTTTACGTTTTTCTCCTTTTCGCCTCTTTTCTGGGCGTATTATTCTTCTTTTTCTTCTTTTTTTTCGTCTAATGCATACCCCATCAGTGCAGCAATGCTTATTCAATACCGCCAGCAGATGGAGACACTGGGGGATAATTTTCTAAGGATTTATACTGATTTTTCCTGTCTGAATTTGTCGCACAGAAAGTTGCAGGCCAAATATGTGTGACATTTCTGCGACTTTAGCTTCTAGAGCATTTTTACAACATTATACATAGGTGCTGAATACATAAAAAGCGACTGTGTTCAGCGACAGACAAGTCGCATCGGCTGAAAGTAGGCCAGAATGTCAGTCCATGTTGGAGCAGGTTTAGATACAGTCTAAAGCATAGATCTCAAAGTCTGTGCACAGAATTTAGCAAGGGCCTCGCACCTTCTGATGCATCAGGTAGGTGCACAATAGCATAGCCTAACCCTCTGTACTTTGGTCTATATTGATGCGGGACATAGACAGCCAGCTGATGACCAATCCATTAGTGCAATGGATGGCTGGAAGCATTTGTCTTTGCCTTTGCAATACCACAGAAGCAATGCATGGTCAATGTACAGCAATGACACACCTGTGTGAACAGCCAGGGAGACCCCCCCCCCCCCCATGTTATGTTACATAGTTACATAGTTAGTACGGTCGAAAAAAGACATATGTCCATCACGTTCAACCAGGGAATTAAGGGGTAGGGGTGTGGCGCGATATTGGGGAAGGGATGAGATTTTATATTTCTTCATAAGCATTAATCTTATTTTGTCAATTAGGAACATTCAGCACCCACCCGCTATCAAGGCAGCTGCCTATCATGTCATGCCCTACCTGCACAGGTGTGCTGGCTACTCAAATGATCCAATTAAGGAGGCCATTTAGTCAGCAGCAGCAGAAGTCCTGTGCCTGGACGCTCCAACAGGGGCCAGACACAAGCAGAAGCAGAAGCAGCAGAAGCAGCAGCAGCACCACCTTTTGTTTTTTGGCTGCAGCAGCAGCAAGGCCCACAGGGCTGGCTAGCTGGCTAGCCAGCAAGCAGGTAGCAATGAAAGTAGGAATCTTTCTTTTTAACCCTGTAAGGGGGTGGTGCACTGTACCCGAAGATACTGCCATATCGGGTCAATGCATAGGGCGACGGAAGCAAGCTTCGAAATCGGCCCCCGTTCTCAAAAATCCATTTAATATATGGTCCCCAGATAGGGGACGTATCAGATATTAAACTGATAAGAACAGATACTACACTTGATCTTAGCCAAAAGGCCGAGAAGCGATAACCGTGAAAGGGGCGGGCCCAACAAGGTCCCCTTCATGGGCACTATCACTGCTTGCTGTCAGGGAGGCTGCCAGACAATTTTCCATGCACACTCTGGGCTGGGGGGCAGTCAACCACCAGTACACACAGCAGAACCTAAACCCATACCATTATTGCTAAGCAGCAAGACAGGGGCCCATTGCACTCCCACGGGGCCTTTTTAAATGCAATCCATAACCCGGATTTGCCAGGAACCCTTCTTACTCCTCCTACTTGCATGTGACACTGGGCTTAGGATCTGCATAGGAAACACACACACAAGCACACACCTACCTTTGTTGCCTGCAGATGCCTCCTTGGCTGTCCCCAAACGGTATCAAACCAACACCCACGGGAAGCTGTAAGCATAGAGGACATGCCTGCACCCCATTGGACTTACCTGTGTGGGTTAAATCCGGGTTATTTGACAACCTATGGCGGTGATGGTTCTGCTCAGGCAGAGCAGTGCTGATGCTCCTCATAAAGCTGTCGCTGCTGTGAAGGTTCTAGGTGACATCACAAATCCCTTTGGTTACATACACAACAAAGCTGGGTTGTTGTTGTTTACACTCTGCAAGGCCTGTGGAAGTGAGTGACATCATAGCACTGTAGTTCTGAGGGTTCAAGATGGATGCAACAATCTCCTGTTGCTTCTATGAAGGCCGTAATAGACGACATCACCAAACAGCTCCATAGTCACATACACAGCAAAGGAGAGATGTTGTTTACACCTAGTGATGTCAGTGGTATTGAGTGACATCACAGCACAGTGCTAAGGCTCCTGGGCCTGGACACAGCAGCGGCTGCAATATCTCAACGGAGAATACGTTTATATCTATATGTGTGTGTGCGCATATATATATATATATATATATATATATATATATATATATTTCTCCGCCGAAATCACTTTTAAACCCATTTCCACCTTTTTTTCCCTTCTCTTCCTCTTACTTTTTTTTCACGTTTTTTTACGTTTTTCTCCTTTTCGCCTCTTTTCTGGGCGTATTATTCTTCTTTTTCTTCTTTTTTTTCGTCTAATGCATACCCCATCAGTGCAGCAATGCTTATTCAATACCGCCAGCAGATGGAGACACTGGGGGATAATTTTCTAAGGATTTATACTGATTTTTCCTGTCTGAATTTGTCGCACAGAAAGTTGCAGGCCAAATATGTGTGACATTTCTGCGACTTTAGCTTCTAGAGCATTTTTACAACATTATACATAGGTGCTGAATACATAAAAAGCGACTGTTCAGCGACAGACAAGTCGCATCGGCTGAAAGTAGGCCAGAATGTCAGTCCATGTTGGAGCAGGTTTAGATACAGTCTAAAGCATAGATCTCAAAGTCTGTGCACAGAATTTAGCAAGGGCCTCGCACCTTCTGATGCATCAGGTAGGTGCACAATAGCATAGCCTAACCCTCTGTACTTTGGTCTATATTGATGCGGGACATAGACAGCCAGCTGATGACCAATCCATTAGTGCAATGGATGGCTGGAAGCATTTGTCTTTGCCTTTGCAATACCACAGAAGCAATGCATGGTCAATGTACAGCAATGACACACCTGTGTGAACAGCCAGGAGACCCCCCCCCCCCCCATGTTATGTTACATAGTTACATAGTTAGTACGGTCGAAAAAAGACATATGTCCATCACGTTCAACCAGGGAATTAAGGGGTAGGGGTGTGGCGCGATATTGGGGAAGGGATGAGATTTTATATTTCTTCATAAGCATTAATCTTATTTTGTCAATTAGGAACATTCAGCACCCACCCGCTATCAAGGCAGCTGCCTATCATGTCATGCCCTACCTGCACAGGTGTGCTGGCTACTCAAATGATCCAATTAAGGAGGCCATTTAGTCAGCAGCAGCAGAAGTCCTGTGCCTGGACGCTCCAACAGGGGCCAGACACAAGCAGAAGCAGAAGCAGCAGAAGCAGCAGCAGCACCACCTTTTGTTTTTTGGCTGCAGCAGCAGCAAGGCCCACAGGGCTGGCTAGCTGGCTAGCCAGCAAGCAGGTAGCAATGAAAGTAGGAATCTTTCTTTTTAACCCTGTAAGGGGGTGGTGCACTGTACCCGAAGATACTGCCATATCGGGTCAATGCATAGGGCGACGGAAGCAAGCTTCGAAATCGGCCCCCGTTCTCAAAAATCCATTTAATATATGGTCCCCAGATAGGGGACGTATCAGATATTAAACTGATAAGAACAGATACTACACTTGATCTTAGCCAAAAGGCCGAGAAGCGATAACCGTGAAAGGGGCGGGCCCAACAAGGTCCCCTTCATGGGCACTATCACTGCTTGCTGTCAGGGAGGCTGCCAGACAATTTTCCATGCACACTCTGGGCTGGGGGGCAGTCAACCACCAGTACACACAGCAGAACCTAAACCCATACCATTATTGCTAAGCAGCAAGACAGGGGCCCATTGCACTCCCACGGGGCCTTTTTAAATGCAATCCATAACCCGGATTTGCCAGGAACCCTTCTTACTCCTCCTACTTGCATGTGACACTGGGCTTAGGATCTGCATAGGAAACACACACACAAGCACACACCTACCTTTGTTGCCTGCAGATGCCTCCTTGGCTGTCCCCAAACGGTATCAAACCAACACCCACGGGAAGCTGTAAGCATAGAGGACATGCCTGCACCCCATTGGACTTACCTGTGTGGGTTAAATCCGGGTTATTTGACAACCTATGGCGGTGATGGTTCTGCTCAGGCAGAGCAGTGCTGATGCTCCTCATAAAGCTGTCGCTGCTGTGAAGGTTCTAGGTGACATCACAAATCCCTTTGGTTACATACACAACAAAGCTGGGTTGTTGTTGTTTACACTCTGCAAGGCCTGTGGAAGTGAGTGACATCATAGCACTGTAGTTCTGAGGGTTCAAGATGGATGCAACAATCTCCTGTTGCTTCTATGAAGGCCGTAATAGACGACATCACCAAACAGCTCCATAGTCACATACACAGCAAAGGAGAGATGTTGTTTACACCTAGTGATGTCAGTGGTATTGAGTGACATCACAGCACAGTGCTAAGGCTCCTGGGCCTGGACACAGCAGCGGCTGCAATATCTCAACGGAGAATACGTTTATATCTATATGTGTGTGTGCGCATATATATATATATATATATATATATATATATATATATATATTTCTCCGCCGAAATCACTTTTAAACCCATTTCCACCTTTTTTTCCCTTCTCTTCCTCTTACTTTTTTTTCACGTTTTTTTACGTTTTTCTCCTTTTCGCCTCTTTTCTGGGCGTATTATTCTTCTTTTTCTTCTTTTTTTTCGTCTAATGCATACCCCATCAGTGCAGCAATGCTTATTCAATACCGCCAGCAGATGGAGACACTGGGGGATAATTTTCTAAGGATTTATACTGATTTTTCCTGTCTGAATTTGTCGCACAGAAAGTTGCAGGCCAAATATGTGTGACATTTCTGCGACTTTAGCTTCTAGAGCATTTTTACAACATTATACATAGGTGCTGAATACATAAAAAGCGACTGTTCAGCGACAGACAAGTCGCATCGGCTGAAAGTAGGCCAGAATGTCAGTCCATGTTGGAGCAGGTTTAGATACAGTCTAAAGCATAGATCTCAAAGTCTGTGCACAGAATTTAGCAAGGGCCTCGCACCTTCTGATGCATCAGGTAGGTGCACAATAGCATAGCCTAACCCTCTGTACTTTGGTCTATATTGATGCGGGACATAGACAGCCAGCTGATGACCAATCCATTAGTGCAATGGATGGCTGGAAGCATTTGTCTTTGCCTTTGCAATACCACAGAAGCAATGCATGGTCAATGTACAGCAATGACACACCTGTGTGAACAGCCAGGAGACCCCCCCCCCCCCATGTTATGTTACATAGTTACATAGTTAGTACGGTCGAAAAAAGACATATGTCCATCACGTTCAACCAGGGAATTAAGGGGTAGGGGTGTGGCGCGATATTGGGGAAGGGATGAGATTTTATATTTCTTCATAAGCATTAATCTTATTTTGTCAATTAGGAACATTCAGCACCCACCCGCTATCAAGGCAGCTGCCTATCATGTCATGCCCTACCTGCACAGGTGTGCTGGCTACTCAAATGATCCAATTAAGGAGGCCATTTAGTCAGCAGCAGCAGAAGTCCTGTGCCTGGACGCTCCAACAGGGGCCAGACACAAGCAGAAGCAGAAGCAGCAGAAGCAGCAGCAGCACCACCTTTTGTTTTTTGGCTGCAGCAGCAGCAAGGCCCACAGGGCTGGCTAGCTGGCTAGCCAGCAAGCAGGTAGCAATGAAAGTAGGAATCTTTCTTTTTAACCCTGTAAGGGGGTGGTGCACTGTACCCGAAGATACTGCCATATCGGGTCAATGCATAGGGCGACGGAAGCAAGCTTCGAAATCGGCCCCCGTTCTCAAAAATCCATTTAATATATGGTCCCCAGATAGGGGACGTATCAGATATTAAACTGATAAGAACAGATACTACACTTGATCTTAGCCAAAAGGCCGAGAAGCGATAACCGTGAAAGGGGCGGGCCCAACAAGGTCCCCTTCATGGGCACTATCACTGCTTGCTGTCAGGGAGGCTGCCAGACAATTTTCCATGCACACTCTGGGCTGGGGGGCAGTCAACCACCAGTACATACAGCAGAACCTAAACCCATACCATTATTGCTAAGCAGCAAGACAGGGGCCCATTGCACTCCCACGGGGCCTTTTTAAATGCAATCCATAACCCGGATTTGCCAGGAACCCTTCTTACTCCTCCTACTTGCATGTGACACTGGGCTTAGGATCTGCATAGGAAACACACACACAAGCACACACCTACCTTTGTTGCCTGCAGATGCCTCCTTGGCTGTCCCCAAACGGTATCAAACCAACACCCACGGGAAGCTGTAAGCATAGAGGACATGCCTGCACCCCATTGGACTTACCTGTGTGGGTTAAATCCGGGTTATTTGACAACCTATGGCGGTGATGGTTCTGCTCAGGCAGAGCAGTGCTGATGCTCCTCATAAAGCTGTCGCTGCTGTGAAGGTTCTAGGTGACATCACAAATCCCTTTGGTTACATACACAACAAAGCTGGGTTGTTGTTGTTTACACTCTGCAAGGCCTGTGGAAGTGAGTGACATCATAGCACTGTAGTTCTGAGGGTTCAAGATGGATGCAACAATCTCCTGTTGCTTCTATGAAGGCCGTAATAGACGACATCACCAAACAGCTCCATAGTCACATACACAGCAAAGGAGAGATGTTGTTTACACCTAGTGATGTCAGTGGTATTGAGTGACATCACAGCACAGTGCTAAGGCTCCTGGGCCTGGACACAGCAGCGGCTGCAATATCTCAACGGAGAATACGTTTATATCTATATGTGTGTGTGCGCATATATATATATATATATATATATATATATATATATATATATATATTTCTCCGCCGAAATCACTTTTAAACCCATTTCCACCTTTTTTTCCCTTCTCTTCCTCTTACTTTTTTTTCACGTTTTTTTACGTTTTTCTCCTTTTCGCCTCTTTTCTGGGCGTATTATTCTTCTTTTTCTTCTTTTTTTTCGTCTAATGCATACCCCATCAGTGCAGCAATGCTTATTCAATACCGCCAGCAGATGGAGACACTGGGGGATAATTTTCTAAGGATTTATACTGATTTTTCCTGTCTGAATTTGTCGCACAGAAAGTTGCAGGCCAAATATGTGTGACATTTCTGCGACTTTAGCTTCTAGAGCATTTTTACAACATTATACATAGGTGCTGAATACATAAAAAGCGACTGTTCAGCGACAGACAAGTCGCATCGGCTGAAAGTAGGCCAGAATGTCAGTCCATGTTGGAGCAGGTTTAGATACAGTCTAAAGCATAGATCTCAAAGTCTGTGCACAGAATTTAGCAAGGGCCTCGCACCTTCTGATGCATCAGGTAGGTGCACAATAGCATAGCCTAACCCTCTGTACTTTGGTCTATATTGATGCGGGACATAGACAGCCAGCTGATGACCAATCCATTAGTGCAATGGATGGCTGGAAGCATTTGTCTTTGCCTTTGCAATACCACAGAAGCAATGCATGGTCAATGTACAGCAATGACACACCTGTGTGAACAGCCAGGAGACCCCCCCCCCCCCATGTTATGTTACATAGTTACATAGTTAGTACGGTCGAAAAAAGACATATGTCCATCACGTTCAACCAGGGAATTAAGGGGTAGGGGTGTGGCGCGATATTGGGGAAGGGATGAGATTTTATATTTCTTCATAAGCATTAATCTTATTTTGTCAATTAGGAACATTCAGCACCCACCCGCTATCAAGGCAGCTGCCTATCATGTCATGCCCTACCTGCACAGGTGTGCTGGCTACTCAAATGATCCAATTAAGGAGGCCATTTAGTCAGCAGCAGCAGAAGTCCTGTGCCTGGACGCTCCAACAGGGGCCAGACACAAGCAGAAGCAGAAGCAGCAGAAGCAGCAGCAGCACCACCTTTTGTTTTTTGGCTGCAGCAGCAGCAAGGCCCACAGGGCTGGCTAGCTGGCTAGCCAGCAAGCAGGTAGCAATGAAAGTAGGAATCTTTCTTTTTAACCCTGTAAGGGGGTGGTGCACTGTACCCGAAGATACTGCCATATCGGGTCAATGCATAGGGCGACGGAAGCAAGCTTCGAAATCGGCCCCCGTTCTCAAAAATCCATTTAATATATGGTCCCCAGATAGGGGACGTATCAGATATTAAACTGATAAGAACAGATACTACACTTGATCTTAGCCAAAAGGCCGAGAAGCGATAACCGTGAAAGGGGCGGGCCCAACAAGGTCCCCTTCATGGGCACTATCACTGCTTGCTGTCAGGGAGGCTGCCAGACAATTTTCCATGCACACTCTGGGCTGGGGGGCAGTCAACCACCAGTACACACAGCAGAACCTAAACCCATACCATTATTGCTAAGCAGCAAGACAGGGGCCCATTGCACTCCCACGGGGCCTTTTTAAATGCAATCCATAACCCGGATTTGCCAGGAACCCTTCTTACTCCTCCTACTTGCATGTGACACTGGGCTTAGGATCTGCATAGGAAACACACACACAAGCACACACCTACCTTTGTTGCCTGCAGATGCCTCCTTGGCTGTCCCCAAACGGTATCAAACCAACACCCACGGGAAGCTGTAAGCATAGAGGACATGCCTGCACCCCATTGGACTTACCTGTGTGGGTTAAATCCGGGTTATTTGACAACCTATGGCGGTGATGGTTCTGCTCAGGCAGAGCAGTGCTGATGCTCCTCATAAAGCTGTCGCTGCTGTGAAGGTTCTAGGTGACATCACAAATCCCTTTGGTTACATACACAACAAAGCTGGGTTGTTGTTGTTTACACTCTGCAAGGCCTGTGGAAGTGAGTGACATCATAGCACTGTAGTTCTGAGGGTTCAAGATGGATGCAACAATCTCCTGTTGCTTCTATGAAGGCCGTAATAGACGACATCACCAAACAGCTCCATAGTCACATACACAGCAAAGGAGAGATGTTGTTTACACCTAGTGATGTCAGTGGTATTGAGTGACATCACAGCACAGTGCTAAGGCTCCTGGGCCTGGACACAGCAGCGGCTGCAATATCTCAACGGAGAATACGTTTATATCTATATGTGTGTGTGCGCATATATATATATATATATATATATATATATATATATATATATATTTCTCCGCCGAAATCACTTTTAAACCCATTTCCACCTTTTTTTCCCTTCTCTTCCTCTTACTTTTTTTTCACGTTTTTTTACGTTTTTCTCCTTTTCGCCTCTTTTCTGGGCGTATTATTCTTCTTTTTCTTCTTTTTTTTCGTCTAATGCATACCCCATCAGTGCAGCAATGCTTATTCAATACCGCCAGCAGATGGAGACACTGGGGGATAATTTTCTAAGGATTTATACTGATTTTTCCTGTCTGAATTTGTCGCACAGAAAGTTGCAGGCCAAATATGTGTGACATTTCTGCGACTTTAGCTTCTAGAGCATTTTTACAACATTATACATAGGTGCTGAATACATAAAAAGCGACTGTTCAGCGACAGACAAGTCGCATCGGCTGAAAGTAGGCCAGAATGTCAGTCCATGTTGGAGCAGGTTTAGATACAGTCTAAAGCATAGATCTCAAAGTCTGTGCACAGAATTTAGCAAGGGCCTCGCACCTTCTGATGCATCAGGTAGGTGCACAATAGCATAGCCTAACCCTCTGTACTTTGGTCTATATTGATGCGGGACATAGACAGCCAGCTGATGACCAATCCATTAGTGCAATGGATGGCTGGAAGCATTTGTCTTTGCCTTTGCAATACCACAGAAGCAATGCATGGTCAATGTACAGCAATGACACACCTGTGTGAACAGCCAGGAGACCCCCCCCCCCCCCATGTTATGTTACATAGTTACATAGTTAGTACGGTCGAAAAAAGACATATGTCCATCACGTTCAACCAGGGAATTAAGGGGTAGGGGTGTGGCGCGATATTGGGGAAGGGATGAGATTTTATATTTCTTCATAAGCATTAATCTTATTTTGTCAATTAGGAACATTCAGCACCCACCCG
The DNA here is from genome assembly GCF_029499605.1 of Hyla sarda. Lineage (NCBI taxonomy): Eukaryota > Metazoa > Chordata > Amphibia > Anura > Hylidae > Hyla > Hyla sarda. The sequence goes on along the minus strand of NW_026609492.1, from coordinate 11,773 downwards.
CTATCAAGGCAGCTGCCTATCATGTCATGCCCTACCTGCACAGGTGTGCTGGCTACTCAAATGATCCAATTAAGGAGGCCATTTAGTCAGCAGCAGCAGAAGTCCTGTGCCTGGACGCTCCAACAGGGGCCAGACACAAGCAGAAGCAGAAGCAGCAGAAGCAGCAGCAGCACCACCTTTTGTTTTTTGGCTGCAGCAGCAGCAAGGCCCACAGGGCTGGCTAGCTGGCTAGCCAGCAAGCAGGTAGCAATGAAAGTAGGAATCTTTCTTTTTAACCCTGTAAGGGGGTGGTGCACTGTACCCGAAGATACTGCCATATCGGGTCAATGCATAGGGCGACGGAAGCAAGCTTCGAAATCGGCCCCCGTTCTCAAAAATCCATTTAATATATGGTCCCCAGATAGGGGACGTATCAGATATTAAACTGATAAGAACAGATACTTTTATCTAAAGCCGAGGAACGTGCTTTCGATTCACCCAAAGTGCAAGAAAAAGTGCAAACGTGTTACACTAAAAAAACGTGCACAAAGGATGCGGTCTATCGCAAGCCCTTCTCCGATAGGAGAGAGGCCCCCCAACAAACCTTACCCTTCGCCTCCGGACCAAAAGGTACCTGCGAGGTTCCAGGTTCGATGTCCCTTTTCGCCGAAGCTACTAGGGGACCACAAATGCTCCCGGCATCCCCCTTGGCGTTAGCCAAGGTATCTGCCCGCAGAGCCGATTACGGTAGGTACCCTGCCAAAGCAGGAGTACCCGGGGTGTTTGCAGGGAGGTGCGGAACCTAATGGCCACACACACCTCCCCTAGACCGCCAGGAGGGACACCCAGAAGGGCTACCGCATCCTGACCAATCCTGTGAACACACAACACGCAAAAAGTGACACAGTGAGACAAAAAAGAAATAAATAAGTGAATGTGTGCAGATATACTGCCCGGACATCCGGCCGGATCTATAAAAATTTCTCTGATCCTAGCCAGAAGGCCGGGAATCAAGAGGTGAGTGCCACAAGGTGAAGAGATTATGGTGCCCGTGCTTCAACTCAGTGAGTCTATTCTCCCAGTGAGTTTCGGCACCTCGGGGTCACCACTCCCCGAGGCACAAAAGTACCTCGGCTCTAGACCCTCTCAGCCTCATGGCGAGACCCGGAGGGAACAGGTCACATCGGGGCAGCCGTCGAGCTGATTCCTCAGAACCAGCCCCGGAAAGCCCTGGTACACCTGCATCCTCCATGCAGCACCCATCCCCACCAGCATGAAAACTGATAAGAACAGATACTACACTTGATCTTAGCCAAAAGGCCGAGAAGCGATAACCGTGAAAGGGGCGGGCCCAACAAGGTCCCCTTCATGGGCACTATCACTGCTTGCTGTCAGGGAGGCTGCCAGACAATTTTCCATGCACACTCTGGGCTGGGGGGCAGTCAACCACCAGTACACACAGCAGAACCTAAACCCATACCATTATTGCTAAGCAGCAAGACAGGGGCCCATTGCACTCCCACGGGGCCTTTTTAAATGCAATCCATAACCCGGATTTGCCAGGAACCCTTCTTACTCCTCCTACTTGCATGTGACACTGGGCTTAGGATCTGCATAGGAAACACACACACAAGCACACACCTACCTTTGTTGCCTGCAGATGCCTCCTTGGCTGTCCCCAAACGGTATCAAACCAACACCCACGGGAAGCTGTAAGCATAGAGGACATGCCTGCACCCCATTGGACTTACCTGTGTGGGTTAAATCCGGGTTATTTGACAACCTATGGCGGTGATGGTTCTGCTCAGGCAGAGCAGTGCTGATGCTCCTCATAAAGCTGTCGCTGCTGTGAAGGTTCTAGGTGACATCACAAATCCCTTTGGTTACATACACAACAAAGCTGGGTTGTTGTTGTTTACACTCTGCAAGGCCTGTGGAAGTGAGTGACATCATAGCACTGTAGTTCTGAGGGTTCAAGATGGATGCAACAATCTCCTGTTGCTTCTATGAAGGCCGTAATAGACGACATCACCAAACAGCTCCATAGTCACATACACAGCAAAGGAGAGATGTTGTTTACACCTAGTGATGTCAGTGGTATTGAGTGACATCACAGCACAGTGCTAAGGCTCCTGGGCCTGGACACAGCAGCGGCTGCAATATCTCAACGGAGAATACGTTTATATCTATATGTGTGTGTGCGCATATATATATATATATATATATATATATATATATATATATATTTCTCCGCCGAAATCACTTTTAAACCCATTTCCACCTTTTTTTCCCTTCTCTTCCTCTTACTTTTTTTTCACGTTTTTTTACGTTTTTCTCCTTTTCGCCTCTTTTCTGGGCGTATTATTCTTCTTTTTCTTCTTTTTTTTCGTCTAATGCATACCCCATCAGTGCAGCAATGCTTATTCAATACCGCCAGCAGATGGAGACACTGGGGGATAATTTTCTAAGGATTTATACTGATTTTTCCTGTCTGAATTTGTCGCACAGAAAGTTGCAGGCCAAATATGTGTGACATTTCTGCGACTTTAGCTTCTAGAGCATTTTTACAACATTATACATAGGTGCTGAATACATAAAAAGCGACTGTTCAGCGACAGACAAGTCGCATCGGCTGAAAGTAGGCCAGAATGTCAGTCCATGTTGGAGCAGGTTTAGATACAGTCTAAAGCATAGATCTCAAAGTCTGTGCACAGAATTTAGCAAGGGCCTCGCACCTTCTGATGCATCAGGTAGGTGCACAATAGCATAGCCTAACCCTCTGTACTTTGGTCTATATTGATGCGGGACATAGACAGCCAGCTGATGACCAATCCATTAGTGCAATGGATGGCTGGAAGCATTTGTCTTTGCCTTTGCAATACCACAGAAGCAATGCATGGTCAATGTACAGCAATGACACACCTGTGTGAACAGCCAGGAGACCCCCCCCCCCCCCATGTTATGTTACATAGTTACATAGTTAGTACGGTCGAAAAAAGACATATGTCCATCACGTTCAACCAGGGAATTAAGGGGTAGGGGTGTGGCGCGATATTGGGGAAGGGATGAGATTTTATATTTCTTCATAAGCATTAATCTTATTTTGTCAATTAGGAACATTCAGCACCCACCCGCTATCAAGGCAGCTGCCTATCATGTCATGCCCTACCTGCACAGGTGTGCTGGCTACTCAAATGATCCAATTAAGGAGGCCATTTAGTCAGCAGCAGCAGAAGTCCTGTGCCTGGACGCTCCAACAGGGGCCAGACACAAGCAGAAGCAGAAGCAGCAGAAGCAGCAGCAGCACCACCTTTTGTTTTTTGGCTGCAGCAGCAGCAAGGCCCACAGGGCTGGCTAGCTGGCTAGCCAGCAAGCAGGTAGCAATGAAAGTAGGAATCTTTCTTTTTAACCCTGTAAGGGGGTGGTGCACTGTACCCGAAGATACTGCCATATCGGGTCAATGCATAGGGCGACGGAAGCAAGCTTCGAAATCGGCCCCCGTTCTCAAAAATCCATTTAATATATGGTCCCCAGATAGGGGACGTATCAGATATTAAACTGATAAGAACAGATACTACACTTGATCTTAGCCAAAAGGCCGAGAAGCGATAACCGTGAAAGGGGCGGGCCCAACAAGGTCCCCTTCATGGGCACTATCACTGCTTGCTGTCAGGGAGGCTGCCAGACAATTTTCCATGCACACTCTGGGCTGGGGGGCAGTCAACCACCAGTACACACAGCAGAACCTAAACCCATACCATTATTGCTAAGCAGCAAGACAGGGGCCCATTGCACTCCCACGGGGCCTTTTTAAATGCAATCCATAACCCGGATTTGCCAGGAACCCTTCTTACTCCTCCTACTTGCATGTGACACTGGGCTTAGGATCTGCATAGGAAACACACACACAAGCACACACCTACCTTTGTTGCCTGCAGATGCCTCCTTGGCTGTCCCCAAACGGTATCAAACCAACACCCACGGGAAGCTGTAAGCATAGAGGACATGCCTGCACCCCATTGGACTTACCTGTGTGGGTTAAATCCGGGTTATTTGACAACCTATGGCGGTGATGGTTCTGCTCAGGCAGAGCAGTGCTGATGCTCCTCATAAAGCTGTCGCTGCTGTGAAGGTTCTAGGTGACATCACAAATCCCTTTGGTTACATACACAACAAAGCTGGGTTGTTGTTGTTTACACTCTGCAAGGCCTGTGGAAGTGAGTGACATCATAGCACTGTAGTTCTGAGGGTTCAAGATGGATGCAACAATCTCCTGTTGCTTCTATGAAGGCCGTAATAGACGACATCACCAAACAGCTCCATAGTCACATACACAGCAAAGGAGAGATGTTGTTTACACCTAGTGATGTCAGTGGTATTGAGTGACATCACAGCACAGTGCTAAGGCTCCTGGGCCTGGACACAGCAGCGGCTGCAATATCTCAACGGAGAATACGTTTATATCTATATGTGTGTGTGCGCATATATATATATATATATATATATATATATATATATATATATATATATTTCTCCGCCGAAATCACTTTTAAACCCATTTCCACCTTTTTTTCCCTTCTCTTCCTCTTACTTTTTTTTCACGTTTTTTTACGTTTTTCTCCTTTTCGCCTCTTTTCTGGGCGTATTATTCTTCTTTTTCTTCTTTTTTTTCGTCTAATGCATACCCCATCAGTGCAGCAATGCTTATTCAATACCGCCAGCAGATGGAGACACTGGGGGATAATTTTCTAAGGATTTATACTGATTTTTCCTGTCTGAATTTGTCGCACAGAAAGTTGCAGGCCAAATATGTGTGACATTTCTGCGACTTTAGCTTCTAGAGCATTTTTACAACATTATACATAGGTGCTGAATACATAAAAAGCGACTGTTCAGCGACAGACAAGTCGCATCGGCTGAAAGTAGGCCAGAATGTCAGTCCATGTTGGAGCAGGTTTAGATACAGTCTAAAGCATAGATCTCAAAGTCTGTGCACAGAATTTAGCAAGGGCCTCGCACCTTCTGATGCATCAGGTAGGTGCACAATAGCATAGCCTAACCCTCTGTACTTTGGTCTATATTGATGCGGGACATAGACAGCCAGCTGATGACCAATCCATTAGTGCAATGGATGGCTGGAAGCATTTGTCTTTGCCTTTGCAATACCACAGAAGCAATGCATGGTCAATGTACAGCAATGACACACCTGTGTGAACAGCCAGGAGACCCCCCCCCCCCCCCATGTTATGTTACATAGTTACATAGTTAGTACGGTCGAAAAAAGACATATGTCCATCACGTTCAACCAGGGAATTAAGGGGTAGGGGTGTGGCGCGATATTGGGGAAGGGATGAGATTTTATATTTCTTCATAAGCATTAATCTTATTTTGTCAATTAGGAACATTCAGCACCCACCCGCTATCAAGGCAGCTGCCTATCATGTCATGCCCTACCTGCACAGGTGTGCTGGCTACTCAAATGATCCAATTAAGGAGGCCATTTAGTCAGCAGCAGCAGAAGTCCTGTGCCTGGACGCTCCAACAGGGGCCAGACACAAGCAGAAGCAGAAGCAGCAGAAGCAGCAGCAGCACCACCTTTTGTTTTTTGGCTGCAGCAGCAGCAAGGCCCACAGGGCTGGCTAGCTGGCTAGCCAGCAAGCAGGTAGCAATGAAAGTAGGAATCTTTCTTTTTAACCCTGTAAGGGGGTGGTGCACTGTACCCGAAGATACTGCCATATCGGGTCAATGCATAGGGCGACGGAAGCAAGCTTCGAAATCGGCCCCCGTTCTCAAAAATCCATTTAATATATGGTCCCCAGATAGGGGACGTATCAGATATTAAACTGATAAGAACAGATACTACACTTGATCTTAGCCAAAAGGCCGAGAAGCGATAACCGTGAAAGGGGCGGGCCCAACAAGGTCCCCTTCATGGGCACTATCACTGCTTGCTGTCAGGGAGGCTGCCAGACAATTTTCCATGCACACTCTGGGCTGGGGGGCAGTCAACCACCAGTACACACAGCAGAACCTAAACCCATACCATTATTGCTAAGCAGCAAGACAGGGGCCCATTGCACTCCCACGGGGCCTTTTTAAATGCAATCCATAACCCGGATTTGCCAGGAACCCTTCTTACTCCTCCTACTTGCATGTGACACTGGGCTTAGGATCTGCATAGGAAACACACACACAAGCACACACCTACCTTTGTTGCCTGCAGATGCCTCCTTGGCTGTCCCCAAACGGTATCAAACCAACACCCACGGGAAGCTGTAAGCATAGAGGACATGCCTGCACCCCATTGGACTTACCTGTGTGGGTTAAATCCGGGTTATTTGACAACCTATGGCGGTGATGGTTCTGCTCAGGCAGAGCAGTGCTGATGCTCCTCATAAAGCTGTCGCTGCTGTGAAGGTTCTAGGTGACATCACAAATCCCTTTGGTTACATACACAACAAAGCTGGGTTGTTGTTGTTTACACTCTGCAAGGCCTGTGGAAGTGAGTGACATCATAGCACTGTAGTTCTGAGGGTTCAAGATGGATGCAACAATCTCCTGTTGCTTCTATGAAGGCCGTAATAGACGACATCACCAAACAGCTCCATAGTCACATACACAGCAAAGGAGAGATGTTGTTTACACCTAGTGATGTCAGTGGTATTGAGTGACATCACAGCACAGTGCTAAGGCTCCTGGGCCTGGACACAGCAGCGGCTGCAATATCTCAACGGAGAATACGTTTATATCTATATGTGTGTGTGCGCTATATATATATATATATATATATATATATATATATATATATATATATATTTCTCCGCCGAAATCACTTTTAAACCCATTTCCACCTTTTTTTCCCTTCTCTTCCTCTTACTTTTTTTTCACGTTTTTTTACGTTTTTCTCCTTTTCGCCTCTTTTCTGGGCGTATTATTCTTCTTTTTCTTCTTTTTTTTCGTCTAATGCATACCCCATCAGTGCAGCAATGCTTATTCAATACCGCCAGCAGATGGAGACACTGGGGGATAATTTTCTAAGGATTTATACTGATTTTTCCTGTCTGAATTTGTCGCACAGAAAGTTGCAGGCCAAATATGTGTGACATTTCTGCGACTTTAGCTTCTAGAGCATTTTTACAACATTATACATAGGTGCTGAATACATAAAAAGCGACTGTTCAGCGACAGACAAGTCGCATCGGCTGAAAGTAGGCCAGAATGTCAGTCCATGTTGGAGCAGGTTTAGATACAGTCTAAAGCATAGATCTCAAAGTCTGTGCACAGAATTTAGCAAGGGCCTCGCACCTTCTGATGCATCAGGTAGGTGCACAATAGCATAGCCTAACCCTCTGTACTTTGGTCTATATTGATGCGGGACATAGACAGCCAGCTGATGACCAATCCATTAGTGCAATGGATGGCTGGAAGCATTTGTCTTTGCCTTTGCAATACCACAGAAGCAATGCATGGTCAATGTACAGCAATGACACACCTGTGTGAACAGCCAGGAGACCCCCCCCCCCCCCCATGTTATGTTACATAGTTACATAGTTAGTACGGTCGAAAAAAGACATATGTCCATCACGTTCAACCAGGGAATTAAGGGGTAGGGGTGTGGCGCGATATTGGGGAAGGGATGAGATTTTATATTTCTTCATAAGCATTAATCTTATTTTGTCAATTAGGAACATTCAGCACCCACCCGCTATCAAGGCAGCTGCCTATCATGTCATGCCCTACCTGCACAGGTGTGCTGGCTACTCAAATGATCCAATTAAGGAGGCCATTTAGTCAGCAGCAGCAGAAGTCCTGTGCCTGGACGCTCCAACAGGGGCCAGACACAAGCAGAAGCAGAAGCAGCAGAAGCAGCAGCAGCACCACCTTTTGTTTTTTGGCTGCAGCAGCAGCAAGGCCCACAGGGCTGGCTAGCTGGCTAGCCAGCAAGCAGGTAGCAATGAAAGTAGGAATCTTTCTTTTTAACCCTGTAAGGGGGTGGTGCACTGTACCCGAAGATACTGCCATATCGGGTCAATGCATAGGGCGACGGAAGCAAGCTTCGAAATCGGCCCCCGTTCTCAAAAATCCATTTAATATATGGTCCCCAGATAGGGGACGTATCAGATATTAAACTGATAAGAACAGATACTACACTTGATCTTAGCCAAAAGGCCGAGAAGCGATAACCGTGAAAGGGGCGGGCCCAACAAGGTCCCCTTCATGGGCACTATCACTGCTTGCTGTCAGGGAGGCTGCCAGACAATTTTCCATGCACACTCTGGGCTGGGGGGCAGTCAACCACCAGTACACACAGCAGAACCTAAACCCATACCATTATTGCTAAGCAGCAAGACAGGGGCCCATTGCACTCCCACGGGGCCTTTTTAAATGCAATCCATAACCCGGATTTGCCAGGAACCCTTCTTACTCCTCCTACTTGCATGTGACACTGGGCTTAGGATCTGCATAGGAAACACACACACAAGCACACACCTACCTTTGTTGCCTGCAGATGCCTCCTTGGCTGTCCCCAAACGGTATCAAACCAACACCCACGGGAAGCTGTAAGCATAGAGGACATGCCTGCACCCCATTGGACTTACCTGTGTGGGTTAAATCCGGGTTATTTGACAACCTATGGCGGTGATGGTTCTGCTCAGGCAGAGCAGTGCTGATGCTCCTCATAAAGCTGTCGCTGCTGTGAAGGTTCTAGGTGACATCACAAATCCCTTTGGTTACATACACAACAAAGCTGGGTTGTTGTTGTTTACACTCTGCAAGGCCTGTGGAAGTGAGTGACATCATAGCACTGTAGTTCTGAGGGTTCAAGATGGATGCAACAATCTCCTGTTGCTTCTATGAAGGCCGTAATAGACGACATCACCAAACAGCTCCATAGTCACATACACAGCAAAGGAGAGATGTTGTTTACACCTAGTGATGTCAGTGGTATTGAGTGACATCACAGCACAGTGCTAAGGCTCCTGGGCCTGGACACAGCAGCGGCTGCAATATCTCAACGGAGAATACGTTTATATCTATATGTGTGTGTGCGCATATATATATATATATATATATATATATATATATATATATATATATATATCTCCGCCGAAATCACTTTTAAACCCATTTCCACCTTTTTTTCCCTTCTCTTCCTCTTACTTTTTTTTCACGTTTTTTTACGTTTTTCTCCTTTTCGCCTCTTTTCTGGGCGTATTATTCTTCTTTTTCTTCTTTTTTTTCGTCTAATGCATACCCCATCAGTGCAGCAATGCTTATTCAATACCGCCAGCAGATGGAGACACTGGGGGATAATTTTCTAAGGATTTATACTGATTTTTCCTGTCTGAATTTGTCGCACAGAAAGTTGCAGGCCAAATATGTGTGACATTTCTGCGACTTTAGCTTCTAGAGCATTTTTACAACATTATACATAGGTGCTGAATACATAAAAAGCGACTGTTCAGCGACAGACAAGTCGCATCGGCTGAAAGTAGGCCAGAATGTCAGTCCATGTTGGAGCAGGTTTAGATACAGTCTAAAGCATAGATCTCAAAGTCTGTGCACAGAATTTAGCAAGGGCCTCGCACCTTCTGATGCATCAGGTAGGTGCACAATAGCATAGCCTAACCCTCTGTACTTTGGTCTATATTGATGCGGGACATAGACAGCCAGCTGATGACCAATCCATTAGTGCAATGGATGGCTGGAAGCATTTGTCTTTGCCTTTGCAATACCACAGAAGCAATGCATGGTCAATGTACAGCAATGACACACCTGTGTGAACAGCCAGGAGACCCCCCCCCCCCCCCATGTTATGTTACATAGTTACATAGTTAGTACGGTCGAAAAAAGACATATGTCCATCACGTTCAACCAGGGAATTAAGGGGTAGGGGTGTGGCGCGATATTGGGGAAGGGATGAGATTTTATATTTCTTCATAAGCATTAATCTTATTTTGTCAATTAGGAACATTCAGCACCCACCCGCTATCAAGGCAGCTGCCTATCATGTCATGCCCTACCTGCACAGGTGTGCTGGCTACTCAAATGATCCAATTAAGGAGGCCATTTAGTCAGCAGCAGCAGAAGTCCTGTGCCTGGACGCTCCAACAGGGGCCAGACACAAGCAGAAGCAGAAGCAGCAGAAGCAGCAGCAGCACCACCTTTTGTTTTTTGGCTGCAGCAGCAGCAAGGCCCACAGGGCTGGCTAGCTGGCTAGCCAGCAAGCAGGTAGCAATGAAAGTAGGAATCTTTCTTTTTAACCCTGTAAGGGGGTGGTGCACTGTACCCGAAGATACTGCCATATCGGGTCAATGCATAGGGCGACGGAAGCAAGCTTCGAAATCGGCCCCCGTTCTCAAAAATCCATTTAATATATGGTCCCCAGATAGGGGACGTATCAGATATTAAACTGATAAGAACAGATACTACACTTGATCTTAGCCAAAAGGCCGAGAAGCGATAACCGTGAAAGGGGCGGGCCCAACAAGGTCCCCTTCATGGGCACTATCACTGCTTGCTGTCAGGGAGGCTGCCAGACAATTTTCCATGCACACTCTGGGCTGGGGGGCAGTCAACCACCAGTACACACAGCAGAACCTAAACCCATACCATTATTGCTAAGCAGCAAGACAGGGGCCCATTGCACTCCCACGGGGCCTTTTTAAATGCAATCCATAACCCGGATTTGCCAGGAACCCTTCTTACTCCTCCTACTTGCATGTGACACTGGGCTTAGGATCTGCATAGGAAACACACACACAAGCACACACCTACCTTTGTTGCCTGCAGATGCCTCCTTGGCTGTCCCCAAACGGTATCAAACCAACACCCACGGGAAGCTGTAAGCATAGAGGACATGCCTGCACCCCATTGGACTTACCTGTGTGGGTTAAATCCGGGTTATTTGACAACCTATGGCGGTGATGGTTCTGCTCAGGCAGAGCAGTGCTGATGCTCCTCATAAAGCTGTCGCTGCTGTGAAGGTTCTAGGTGACATCACAAATCCCTTTGGTTACATACACAACAAAGCTGGGTTGTTGTTGTTTACACTCTGCAAGGCCTGTGGAAGTGAGTGACATCATAGCACTGTAGTTCTGAGGGTTCAAGATGGATGCAACAATCTCCTGTTGCTTCTATGAAGGCCGTAATAGACGACATCACCAAACAGCTCCATAGTCACATACACAGCAAAGGAGAGATGTTGTTTACACCTAGTGATGTCAGTGGTATTGAGTGACATCACAGCACAGTGCTAAGGCTCCTGGGCCTGGACACAGCAGCGGCTGCAATATCTCAACGGAGAATACGTTTATATCTATATGTGTGTGTGCGCATATATATATATATATATATATATATATATATATATATATATATATATATATTCTCCGCCGAAATCACTTTTAAACCCATTTCCACCTTTTTTTCCCTTCTCTTCCTCTTACTTTTTTTTCACGTTTTTTTACGTTTTTCTCCTTTTCGCCTCTTTTCTGGGCGTATTATTCTTCTTTTTCTTCTTTTTTTTCGTCTAATGCATACCCCATCAGTGCAGCAATGCTTATTCAATACCGCCAGCAGATGGAGACACTGGGGGATAATTTTCTAAGGATTTATACTGATTTTTCCTGTCTGAATTTGTCGCACAGAAAGTTGCAGGCCAAATATGTGTGACATTTCTGCGACTTTAGCTTCTAGAGCATTTTTACAACATTATACATAGGTGCTGAATACATAAAAAGCGACTGTTCAGCGACAGACAAGTCGCATCGGCTGAAAGTAGGCCAGAATG
>NW_026609491.1:0-30751 GCF_029499605.1 Hyla sarda | reverse complement strand
CCTATGGCGGTGATGGTTCTGCTCAGGCAGAGCAGTGCTGATGCTCCTCATAAAGCTGTCGCTGCTGTGAAGGTTCTAGGTGACATCACAAATCCCTTTGGTTACATACACAACAAAGCTGGGTTGTTGTTGTTTACACTCTGCAAGGCCTGTGGAAGTGAGTGACATCATAGCACTGTAGTTCTGAGGGTTCAAGATGGATGCAACAATCTCCTGTTGCTTCTATGAAGGCCGTAATAGACGACATCACCAAACAGCTCCATAGTCACATACACAGCAAAGGAGGGAGAGATGTTGTTTACACCTAGTGATGTCAGTGGTATTGAGTGACATCACAGCACAGTGCTAAGGCTCCTGGGCCTGGACACAGCAGCGGCTGCAATATCTCAACGGAGAATACGTTTATATCTATGTGTGTGTGCGCATATATATATATATATATATATATATATATATATATATATATATTTCTCCGCCGAAATCACTTTTAAACCCATTTCCACCTTTTTTTCCCTTCTCTTCCTCTTACTTTTTTTTCACGTTTTTTTACGTTTTTCTCCTTTTCGCCTCTTTTCTGGGCGTATTATTCTTCTTTTTCTTCTTTTTTTTCGTCTAATGCATACCCCATCAGTGCAGCAATGCTTATTCAATACCGCCAGCAGATGGAGACACTGGGGGATAATTTTCTAAGGATTTATACTGATTTTTCCTGTCTGAATTTGTCGCACAGAAAGTTGCAGGCCAAATATGTGTGACATTTCTGCGACTTTAGCTTCTAGAGCATTTTTACAACATTATACATAGGTGCTGAATACATAAAAAGCGACTGTTCAGCGACAGACAAGTCGCATCGGCTGAAAGTAGGCCAGAATGTCAGTCCATGTTGGAGCAGGTTTAGATACAGTCTAAAGCATAGATCTCAAAGTCTGTGCACAGAATTTAGCAAGGGCCTCGCACCTTCTGATGCATCAGGTAGGTGCACAATAGCATAGCCTAACCCTCTGTACTTTGGTCTATATTGATGCGGGACATAGACAGCCAGCTGATGACCAATCCATTAGTGCAATGGATGGCTGGAAGCATTTGTCTTTGCCTTTGCAATACCACAGAAGCAATGCATGGTCAATGTACAGCAATGACACACCTGTGTGAACAGCCAGGAGACCCCCCCCCCCCCCATGTTATGTTACATAGTTACATAGTTAGTACGGTCGAAAAAAGACATATGTCCATCACGTTCAACCAGGGAATTAAGGGGTAGGGGTGTGGCGCGATATTGGGGAAGGGATGAGATTTTATATTTCTTCATAAGCATTAATCTTATTTTGTCAATTAGGAACATTCAGCACCCACCCGCTATCAAGGCAGCTGCCTATCATGTCATGCCCTACCTGCACAGGTGTGCTGGCTACTCAAATGATCCAATTAAGGAGGCCATTTAGTCAGCAGCAGCAGAAGTCCTGTGCCTGGACGCTCCAACAGGGGCCAGACACAAGCAGAAGCAGAAGCAGCAGAAGCAGCAGCAGCACCACCTTTTGTTTTTTGGCTGCAGCAGCAGCAAGGCCCACAGGGCTGGCTAGCTGGCTAGCCAGCAAGCAGGTAGCAATGAAAGTAGGAATCTTTCTTTTTAACCCTGTAAGGGGGTGGTGCACTGTACCCGAAGATACTGCCATATCGGGTCAATGCATAGGGCGACGGAAGCAAGCTTCGAAATCGGCCCCCGTTCTCAAAAATCCATTTAATATATGGTCCCCAGATAGGGGACGTATCAGATATTAAACTGATAAGAACAGATACTACACTTGATCTTAGCCAAAAGGCCGAGAAGCGATAACCGTGAAAGGGGCGGGCCCAACAAGGTCCCCTTCATGGGCACTATCACTGCTTGCTGTCAGGGAGGCTGCCAGACAATTTTCCATGCACACTCTGGGCTGGGGGGCAGTCAACCACCAGTACACACAGCAGAACCTAAACCCATACCATTATTGCTAAGCAGCAAGACAGGGGCCCATTGCACTCCCACGGGGCCTTTTTAAATGCAATCCATAACCCGGATTTGCCAGGAACCCTTCTTACTCCTCCTACTTGCATGTGACACTGGGCTTAGGATCTGCATAGGAAACACACACACAAGCACACACCTACCTTTGTTGCCTGCAGATGCCTCCTTGGCTGTCCCCAAACGGTATCAAACCAACACCCACGGGAAGCTGTAAGCATAGAGGACATGCCTGCACCCCATTGGACTTACCTGTGTGGGTTAAATCCGGGTTATTTGACAACCTATGGCGGTGATGGTTCTGCTCAGGCAGAGCAGTGCTGATGCTCCTCATAAAGCTGTCGCTGCTGTGAAGGTTCTAGGTGACATCACAAATCCCTTTGGTTACATACACAACAAAGCTGGGTTGTTGTTGTTTACACTCTGCAAGGCCTGTGGAAGTGAGTGACATCATAGCACTGTAGTTCTGAGGGTTCAAGATGGATGCAACAATCTCCTGTTGCTTCTATGAAGGCCGTAATAGACGACATCACCAAACAGCTCCATAGTCACATACACAGCAAAGGAGAGATGTTGTTTACACCTAGTGATGTCAGTGGTATTGAGTGACATCACAGCACAGTGCTAAGGCTCCTGGGCCTGGACACAGCAGCGGCTGCAATATCTCAACGGAGAATACGTTTATATCTATGTGTGTGTGTGCGCATATATATATATATATATATATATATATATATATATATATATATTCTCCGCCGAAATCACTTTTAAACCCATTTCCACCTTTTTTTCCCTTCTCTTCCTCTTACTTTTTTTTCACGTTTTTTTACGTTTTTCTCCTTTTCGCCTCTTTTCTGGGCGTATTATTCTTCTTTTTCTTCTTTTTTTTCGTCTAATGCATACCCCATCAGTGCAGCAATGCTTATTCAATACCGCCAGCAGATGGAGACACTGGGGGATAATTTTCTAAGGATTTATACTGATTTTTCCTGTCTGAATTTGTCGCACAGAAAGTTGCAGGCCAAATATGTGTGACATTTCTGCGACTTTAGCTTCTAGAGCATTTTTACAACATTATACATAGGTGCTGAATACATAAAAAGCGACTGTTCAGCGACAGACAAGTCGCATCGGCTGAAAGTAGGCCAGAATGTCAGTCCATGTTGGAGCAGGTTTAGATACAGTCTAAAGCATAGATCTCAAAGTCTGTGCACAGAATTTAGCAAGGGCCTCGCACCTTCTGATGCATCAGGTAGGTGCACAATAGCATAGCCTAACCCTCTGTACTTTGGTCTATATTGATGCGGGACATAGACAGCCAGCTGATGACCAATCCATTAGTGCAATGGATGGCTGGAAGCATTTGTCTTTGCCTTTGCAATACCACAGAAGCAATGCATGGTCAATGTACAGCAATGACACACCTGTGTGAACAGCCAGGAGACCCCCCCCCCCCATGTTATGTTACATAGTTACATAGTTAGTACGGTCGAAAAAAGACATATGTCCATCACGTTCAACCAGGGAATTAAGGGGTAGGGGTGTGGCGCGATATTGGGGAAGGGATGAGATTTTATATTTCTTCATAAGCATTAATCTTATTTTGTCAATTAGGAACATTCAGCACCCACCCGCTATCAAGGCAGCTGCCTATCATGTCATGCCCTACCTGCACAGGTGTGCTGGCTACTCAAATGATCCAATTAAGGAGGCCATTTAGTCAGCAGCAGCAGAAGTCCTGTGCCTGGACGCTCCAACAGGGGCCAGACACAAGCAGAAGCAGAAGCAGCAGAAGCAGCAGCAGCACCACCTTTTGTTTTTTGGCTGCAGCAGCAGCAAGGCCCACAGGGCTGGCTAGCTGGCTAGCCAGCAAGCAGGTAGCAATGAAAGTAGGAATCTTTCTTTTTAACCCTGTAAGGGGGTGGTGCACTGTACCCGAAGATACTGCCATATCGGGTCAATGCATAGGGCGACGGAAGCAAGCTTCGAAATCGGCCCCCGTTCTCAAAAATCCATTTAATATATGGTCCCCAGATAGGGGACGTATCAGATATTAAACTGATAAGAACAGATACTACACTTGATCTTAGCCAAAAGGCCGAGAAGCGATAACCGTGAAAGGGGCGGGCCCAACAAGGTCCCCTTCATGGGCACTATCACTGCTTGCTGTCAGGGAGGCTGCCAGACAATTTTCCATGCACACTCTGGGCTGGGGGGCAGTCAACCACCAGTACACACAGCAGAACCTAAACCCATACCATTATTGCTAAGCAGCAAGACAGGGGCCCATTGCACTCCCACGGGGCCTTTTTAAATGCAATCCATAACCCGGATTTGCCAGGAACCCTTCTTACTCCTCCTACTTGCATGTGACACTGGGCTTAGGATCTGCATAGGAAACACACACACAAGCACACACCTACCTTTGTTGCCTGCAGATGCCTCCTTGGCTGTCCCCAAACGGTATCAAACCAACACCCACGGGAAGCTGTAAGCATAGAGGACATGCCTGCACCCCATTGGACTTACCTGTGTGGGTTAAATCCGGGTTATTTGACAACCTATGGCGGTGATGGTTCTGCTCAGGCAGAGCAGTGCTGATGCTCCTCATAAAGCTGTCGCTGCTGTGAAGGTTCTAGGTGACATCACAAATCCCTTTGGTTACATACACAACAAAGCTGGGTTGTTGTTGTTTACACTCTGCAAGGCCTGTGGAAGTGAGTGACATCATAGCACTGTAGTTCTGAGGGTTCAAGATGGATGCAACAATCTCCTGTTGCTTCTATGAAGGCCGTAATAGACGACATCACCAAACAGCTCCATAGTCACATACACAGCAAAGGAGAGATGTTGTTTACACCTAGTGATGTCAGTGGTATTGAGTGACATCACAGCACAGTGCTAAGGCTCCTGGGCCTGGACACAGCAGCGGCTGCAATATCTCAACGGAGAATACGTTTATATCTATGTGTGTGTGTGCGCATATATATATATATATATATATATATATATATATATATATATATATTTCTCCGCCGAAATCACTTTTAAACCCATTTCCACCTTTTTTTCCCTTCTCTTCCTCTTACTTTTTTTTCACGTTTTTTTACGTTTTTCTCCTTTTCGCCTCTTTTCTGGGCGTATTATTCTTCTTTTTCTTCTTTTTTTTCGTCTAATGCATACCCCATCAGTGCAGCAATGCTTATTCAATACCGCCAGCAGATGGAGACACTGGGGGATAATTTTCTAAGGATTTATACTGATTTTTCCTGTCTGAATTTGTCGCACAGAAAGTTGCAGGCCAAATATGTGTGACATTTCTGCGACTTTAGCTTCTAGAGCATTTTTACAACATTATACATAGGTGCTGAATACATAAAAAGCGACTGTTCAGCGACAGACAAGTCGCATCGGCTGAAAGTAGGCCAGAATGTCAGTCCATGTTGGAGCAGGTTTAGATACAGTCTAAAGCATAGATCTCAAAGTCTGTGCACAGAATTTAGCAAGGGCCTCGCACCTTCTGATGCATCAGGTAGGTGCACAATAGCATAGCCTAACCCTCTGTACTTTGGTCTATATTGATGCGGGACATAGACAGCCAGCTGATGACCAATCCATTAGTGCAATGGATGGCTGGAAGCATTTGTCTTTGCCTTTGCAATACCACAGAAGCAATGCATGGTCAATGTACAGCAATGACACACCTGTGTGAACAGCCAGGAGACCCCCCCCCCCCCCATGTTATGTTACATAGTTACATAGTTAGTACGGTCGAAAAAAGACATATGTCCATCACGTTCAACCAGGGAATTAAGGGGTAGGGGTGTGGCGCGATATTGGGGAAGGGATGAGATTTTATATTTCTTCATAAGCATTAATCTTATTTTGTCAATTAGGAACATTCAGCACCCACCCGCTATCAAGGCAGCTGCCTATCATGTCATGCCCTACCTGCACAGGTGTGCTGGCTACTCAAATGATCCAATTAAGGAGGCCATTTAGTCAGCAGCAGCAGAAGTCCTGTGCCTGGACGCTCCAACAGGGGCCAGACACAAGCAGAAGCAGAAGCAGCAGAAGCAGCAGCAGCACCACCTTTTGTTTTTTGGCTGCAGCAGCAGCAAGGCCCACAGGGCTGGCTAGCTGGCTAGCCAGCAAGCAGGTAGCAATGAAAGTAGGAATCTTTCTTTTTAACCCTGTAAGGGGGTGGTGCACTGTACCCGAAGATACTGCCATATCGGGTCAATGCATAGGGCGACGGAAGCAAGCTTCGAAATCGGCCCCCGTTCTCAAAAATCCATTTAATATATGGTCCCCAGATAGGGGACGTATCAGATATTAAACTGATAAGAACAGATACTACACTTGATCTTAGCCAAAAGGCCGAGAAGCGATAACCGTGAAAGGGGCGGGCCCAACAAGGTCCCCTTCATGGGCACTATCACTGCTTGCTGTCAGGGAGGCTGCCAGACAATTTTCCATGCACACTCTGGGCTGGGGGGCAGTCAACCACCAGTACACACAGCAGAACCTAAACCCATACCATTATTGCTAAGCAGCAAGACAGGGGCCCATTGCACTCCCACGGGGCCTTTTTAAATGCAATCCATAACCCGGATTTGCCAGGAACCCTTCTTACTCCTCCTACTTGCATGTGACACTGGGCTTAGGATCTGCATAGGAAACACACACACAAGCACACACCTACCTTTGTTGCCTGCAGATGCCTCCTTGGCTGTCCCCAAACGGTATCAAACCAACACCCACGGGAAGCTGTAAGCATAGAGGACATGCCTGCACCCCATTGGACTTACCTGTGTGGGTTAAATCCGGGTTATTTGACAACCTATGGCGGTGATGGTTCTGCTCAGGCAGAGCAGTGCTGATGCTCCTCATAAAGCTGTCGCTGCTGTGAAGGTTCTAGGTGACATCACAAATCCCTTTGGTTACATACACAACAAAGCTGGGTTGTTGTTGTTTACACTCTGCAAGGCCTGTGGAAGTGAGTGACATCATAGCACTGTAGTTCTGAGGGTTCAAGATGGATGCAACAATCTCCTGTTGCTTCTATGAAGGCCGTAATAGACGACATCACCAAACAGCTCCATAGTCACATACACAGCAAAGGAGAGATGTTGTTTACACCTAGTGATGTCAGTGGTATTGAGTGACATCACAGCACAGTGCTAAGGCTCCTGGGCCTGGACACAGCAGCGGCTGCAATATCTCAACGGAGAATACGTTTATATCTATGTGTGTGTGCGCATATATATATATATATATATATATATATATATATATATATATATATTTCTCCGCCGAAATCACTTTTAAACCCATTTCCACCTTTTTTTCCCTTCTCTTCCTCTTACTTTTTTTTCACGTTTTTTTACGTTTTTCTCCTTTTCGCCTCTTTTCTGGGCGTATTATTCTTCTTTTTCTTCTTTTTTTTCGTCTAATGCATACCCCATCAGTGCAGCAATGCTTATTCAATACCGCCAGCAGATGGAGACACTGGGGGATAATTTTCTAAGGATTTATACTGATTTTTCCTGTCTGAATTTGTCGCACAGAAAGTTGCAGGCCAAATATGTGTGACATTTCTGCGACTTTAGCTTCTAGAGCATTTTTACAACATTATACATAGGTGCTGAATACATAAAAAGCGACTGTTCAGCGACAGACAAGTCGCATCGGCTGAAAGTAGGCCAGAATGTCAGTCCATGTTGGAGCAGGTTTAGATACAGTCTAAAGCATAGATCTCAAAGTCTGTGCACAGAATTTAGCAAGGGCCTCGCACCTTCTGATGCATCAGGTAGGTGCACAATAGCATAGCCTAACCCTCTGTACTTTGGTCTATATTGATGCGGGACATAGACAGCCAGCTGATGACCAATCCATTAGTGCAATGGATGGCTGGAAGCATTTGTCTTTGCCTTTGCAATACCACAGAAGCAATGCATGGTCAATGTACAGCAATGACACACCTGTGTGAACAGCCAGGAGACCCCCCCCCCCCCCCCCATGTTATGTTACATAGTTACATAGTTAGTACGGTCGAAAAAAGACATATGTCCATCACGTTCAACCAGGGAATTAAGGGGTAGGGGTGTGGCGCGATATTGGGGAAGGGATGAGATTTTATATTTCTTCATAAGCATTAATCTTATTTTGTCAATTAGGAACATTCAGCACCCACCCGCTATCAAGGCAGCTGCCTATCATGTCATGCCCTACCTGCACAGGTGTGCTGGCTACTCAAATGATCCAATTAAGGAGGCCATTTAGTCAGCAGCAGCAGAAGTCCTGTGCCTGGACGCTCCAACAGGGGCCAGACACAAGCAGAAGCAGAAGCAGCAGAAGCAGCAGCAGCACCACCTTTTGTTTTTTGGCTGCAGCAGCAGCAAGGCCCACAGGGCTGGCTAGCTGGCTAGCCAGCAAGCAGGTAGCAATGAAAGTAGGAATCTTTCTTTTTAACCCTGTAAGGGGGTGGTGCACTGTACCCGAAGATACTGCCATATCGGGTCAATGCATAGGGCGACGGAAGCAAGCTTCGAAATCGGCCCCCGTTCTCAAAAATCCATTTAATATATGGTCCCCAGATAGGGGACGTATCAGATATTAAACTGATAAGAACAGATACTACACTTGATCTTAGCCAAAAGGCCGAGAAGCGATAACCGTGAAAGGGGCGGGCCCAACAAGGTCCCCTTCATGGGCACTATCACTGCTTGCTGTCAGGGAGGCTGCCAGACAATTTTCCATGCACACTCTGGGCTGGGGGGCAGTCAACCACCAGTACACACAGCAGAACCTAAACCCATACCATTATTGCTAAGCAGCAAGACAGGGGCCCATTGCACTCCCACGGGGCCTTTTTAAATGCAATCCATAACCCGGATTTGCCAGGAACCCTTCTTACTCCTCCTACTTGCATGTGACACTGGGCTTAGGATCTGCATAGGAAACACACACACAAGCACACACCTACCTTTGTTGCCTGCAGATGCCTCCTTGGCTGTCCCCAAACGGTATCAAACCAACACCCACGGGAAGCTGTAAGCATAGAGGACATGCCTGCACCCCATTGGACTTACCTGTGTGGGTTAAATCCGGGTTATTTGACAACCTATGGCGGTGATGGTTCTGCTCAGGCAGAGCAGTGCTGATGCTCCTCATAAAGCTGTCGCTGCTGTGAAGGTTCTAGGTGACATCACAAATCCCTTTGGTTACATACACAACAAAGCTGGGTTGTTGTTGTTTACACTCTGCAAGGCCTGTGGAAGTGAGTGACATCATAGCACTGTAGTTCTGAGGGTTCAAGATGGATGCAACAATCTCCTGTTGCTTCTATGAAGGCCGTAATAGACGACATCACCAAACAGCTCCATAGTCACATACACAGCAAAGGAGAGATGTTGTTTACACCTAGTGATGTCAGTGGTATTGAGTGACATCACAGCACAGTGCTAAGGCTCCTGGGCCTGGACACAGCAGCGGCTGCAATATCTCAACGGAGAATACGTTTATATCTATGTGTGTGTGTGCGCATATATATATATATATATATATATATATATATATATATATATATTTCTCCGCCGAAATCACTTTTAAACCCATTTCCACCTTTTTTTCCCTTCTCTTCCTCTTACTTTTTTTTCACGTTTTTTTACGTTTTTCTCCTTTTCGCCTCTTTTCTGGGCGTATTATTCTTCTTTTTCTTCTTTTTTTTCGTCTAATGCATACCCCATCAGTGCAGCAATGCTTATTCAATACCGCCAGCAGATGGAGACACTGGGGGATAATTTTCTAAGGATTTATACTGATTTTTCCTGTCTGAATTTGTCGCACAGAAAGTTGCAGGCCAAATATGTGTGACATTTCTGCGACTTTAGCTTCTAGAGCATTTTTACAACATTATACATAGGTGCTGAATACATAAAAAGCGACTGTTCAGCGACAGACAAGTCGCATCGGCTGAAAGTAGGCCAGAATGTCAGTCCATGTTGGAGCAGGTTTAGATACAGTCTAAAGCATAGATCTCAAAGTCTGTGCACAGAATTTAGCAAGGGCCTCGCACCTTCTGATGCATCAGGTAGGTGCACAATAGCATAGCCTAACCCTCTGTACTTTGGTCTATATTGATGCGGGACATAGACAGCCAGCTGATGACCAATCCATTAGTGCAATGGATGGCTGGAAGCATTTGTCTTTGCCTTTGCAATACCACAGAAGCAATGCATGGTCAATGTACAGCAATGACACACCTGTGTGAACAGCCAGGAGACCCCCCCCCCCCCCCCATGTTATGTTACATAGTTACATAGTTAGTACGGTCGAAAAAAGACATATGTCCATCACGTTCAACCAGGGAATTAAGGGGTGGGGTGTGGCGCGATATTGGGGAAGGGATGAGATTTTATATTTCTTCATAAGCATTAATCTTATTTTGTCAATTAGGAACATTCAGCACCCACCCGCTATCAAGGCAGCTGCCTATCATGTCATGCCCTACCTGCACAGGTGTGCTGGCTACTCAAATGATCCAATTAAGGAGGCCATTTAGTCAGCAGCAGCAGAAGTCCTGTGCCTGGACGCTCCAACAGGGGCCAGACACAAGCAGAAGCAGAAGCAGCAGAAGCAGCAGCAGCACCACCTTTTGTTTTTTGGCTGCAGCAGCAGCAAGGCCCACAGGGCTGGCTAGCTGGCTAGCCAGCAAGCAGGTAGCAATGAAAGTAGGAATCTTTCTTTTTAACCCTGTAAGGGGGTGGTGCACTGTACCCGAAGATACTGCCATATCGGGTCAATGCATAGGGCGACGGAAGCAAGCTTCGAAATCGGCCCCCGTTCTCAAAAATCCATTTAATATATGGTCCCCAGATAGGGGACGTATCAGATATTAAACTGATAAGAACAGATACTACACTTGATCTTAGCCAAAAGGCCGAGAAGCGATAACCGTGAAAGGGGCGGGCCCAACAAGGTCCCCTTCATGGGCACTATCACTGCTTGCTGTCAGGGAGGCTGCCAGACAATTTTCCATGCACACTCTGGGCTGGGGGGCAGTCAACCACCAGTACACACAGCAGAACCTAAACCCATACCATTATTGCTAAGCAGCAAGACAGGGGCCCATTGCACTCCCACGGGGCCTTTTTAAATGCAATCCATAACCCGGATTTGCCAGGAACCCTTCTTACTCCTCCTACTTGCATGTGACACTGGGCTTAGGATCTGCATAGGAAACACACACACAAGCACACACCTACCTTTGTTGCCTGCAGATGCCTCCTTGGCTGTCCCCAAACGGTATCAAACCAACACCCACGGGAAGCTGTAAGCATAGAGGACATGCCTGCACCCCATTGGACTTACCTGTGTGGGTTAAATCCGGGTTATTTGACAACCTATGGCGGTGATGGTTCTGCTCAGGCAGAGCAGTGCTGATGCTCCTCATAAAGCTGTCGCTGCTGTGAAGGTTCTAGGTGACATCACAAATCCCTTTGGTTACATACACAACAAAGCTGGGTTGTTGTTGTTTACACTCTGCAAGGCCTGTGGAAGTGAGTGACATCATAGCACTGTAGTTCTGAGGGTTCAAGATGGATGCAACAATCTCCTGTTGCTTCTATGAAGGCCGTAATAGACGACATCACCAAACAGCTCCATAGTCACATACACAGCAAAGGAGAGATGTTGTTTACACCTAGTGATGTCAGTGGTATTGAGTGACATCACAGCACAGTGCTAAGGCTCCTGGGCCTGGACACAGCAGCGGCTGCAATATCTCAACGGAGAATACGTTTATATCTATGTGTGTGTGTGCGCATATATATATATATATATATATATATATATATATATATATATATATTTCTCCGCCGAAATCACTTTTAAACCCATTTCCACCTTTTTTTCCCTTCTCTTCCTCTTACTTTTTTTTCACGTTTTTTTACGTTTTTCTCCTTTTCGCCTCTTTTCTGGGCGTATTATTCTTCTTTTTCTTCTTTTTTTTCGTCTAATGCATACCCCATCAGTGCAGCAATGCTTATTCAATACCGCCAGCAGATGGAGACACTGGGGGATAATTTTCTAAGGATTTATACTGATTTTTCCTGTCTGAATTTGTCGCACAGAAAGTTGCAGGCCAAATATGTGTGACATTTCTGCGACTTTAGCTTCTAGAGCATTTTTACAACATTATACATAGGTGCTGAATACATAAAAAGCGACTGTTCAGCGACAGACAAGTCGCATCGGCTGAAAGTAGGCCAGAATGTCAGTCCATGTTGGAGCAGGTTTAGATACAGTCTAAAGCATAGATCTCAAAGTCTGTGCACAGAATTTAGCAAGGGCCTCGCACCTTCTGATGCATCAGGTAGGTGCACAATAGCATAGCCTAACCCTCTGTACTTTGGTCTATATTGATGCGGGACATAGACAGCCAGCTGATGACCAATCCATTAGTGCAATGGATGGCTGGAAGCATTTGTCTTTGCCTTTGCAATACCACAGAAGCAATGCATGGTCAATGTACAGCAATGACACACCTGTGTGAACAGCCAGGAGACCCCCCCCCCCCCCATGTTATGTTACATAGTTACATAGTTAGTACGGTCGAAAAAAGACATATGTCCATCACGTTCAACCAGGGAATTAAGGGGTAGGGGTGTGGCGCGATATTGGGGAAGGGATGAGATTTTATATTTCTTCATAAGCATTAATCTTATTTTGTCAATTAGGAACATTCAGCACCCACCCGCTATCAAGGCAGCTGCCTATCATGTCATGCCCTACCTGCACAGGTGTGCTGGCTACTCAAATGATCCAATTAAGGAGGCCATTTAGTCAGCAGCAGCAGAAGTCCTGTGCCTGGACGCTCCAACAGGGGCCAGACACAAGCAGAAGCAGAAGCAGCAGAAGCAGCAGCAGCACCACCTTTTGTTTTTTGGCTGCAGCAGCAGCAAGGCCCACAGGGCTGGCTAGCTGGCTAGCCAGCAAGCAGGTAGCAATGAAAGTAGGAATCTTTCTTTTTAACCCTGTAAGGGGGTGGTGCACTGTACCCGAAGATACTGCCATATCGGGTCAATGCATAGGGCGACGGAAGCAAGCTTCGAAATCGGCCCCCGTTCTCAAAAATCCATTTAATATATGGTCCCCAGATAGGGGACGTATCAGATATTAAACTGATAAGAACAGATACTACACTTGATCTTAGCCAAAAGGCCGAGAAGCGATAACCGTGAAAGGGGCGGGCCCAACAAGGTCCCCTTCATGGGCACTATCACTGCTTGCTGTCAGGGAGGCTGCCAGACAATTTTCCATGCACACTCTGGGCTGGGGGGCAGTCAACCACCAGTACACACAGCAGAACCTAAACCCATACCATTATTGCTAAGCAGCAAGACAGGGGCCCATTGCACTCCCACGGGGCCTTTTTAAATGCAATCCATAACCCGGATTTGCCAGGAACCCTTCTTACTCCTCCTACTTGCATGTGACACTGGGCTTAGGATCTGCATAGGAAACACACACACAAGCACACACCTACCTTTGTTGCCTGCAGATGCCTCCTTGGCTGTCCCCAAACGGTATCAAACCAACACCCACGGGAAGCTGTAAGCATAGAGGACATGCCTGCACCCCATTGGACTTACCTGTGTGGGTTAAATCCGGGTTATTTGACAACCTATGGCGGTGATGGTTCTGCTCAGGCAGAGCAGTGCTGATGCTCCTCATAAAGCTGTCGCTGCTGTGAAGGTTCTAGGTGACATCACAAATCCCTTTGGTTACATACACAACAAAGCTGGGTTGTTGTTGTTTACACTCTGCAAGGCCTGTGGAAGTGAGTGACATCATAGCACTGTAGTTCTGAGGGTTCAAGATGGATGCAACAATCTCCTGTTGCTTCTATGAAGGCCGTAATAGACGACATCACCAAACAGCTCCATAGTCACATACACAGCAAAGGAGAGATGTTGTTTACACCTAGTGATGTCAGTGGTATTGAGTGACATCACAGCACAGTGCTAAGGCTCCTGGGCCTGGACACAGCAGCGGCTGCAATATCTCAACGGAGAATACGTTTATATCTATGTGTGTGTGCGCATATATATATATATATATATATATATATATATATATATATATATATTTCTCCGCCGAAATCACTTTTAAACCCATTTCCACCTTTTTTTCCCTTCTCTTCCTCTTACTTTTTTTTCACGTTTTTTTACGTTTTTCTCCTTTTCGCCTCTTTTCTGGGCGTATTATTCTTCTTTTTCTTCTTTTTTTTCGTCTAATGCATACCCCATCAGTGCAGCAATGCTTATTCAATACCGCCAGCAGATGGAGACACTGGGGGATAATTTTCTAAGGATTTATACTGATTTTTCCTGTCTGAATTTGTCGCACAGAAAGTTGCAGGCCAAATATGTGTGACATTTCTGCGACTTTAGCTTCTAGAGCATTTTTACAACATTATACATAGGTGCTGAATACATAAAAAGCGACTGTTCAGCGACAGACAAGTCGCATCGGCTGAAAGTAGGCCAGAATGTCAGTCCATGTTGGAGCAGGTTTAGATACAGTCTAAAGCATAGATCTCAAAGTCTGTGCACAGAATTTAGCAAGGGCCTCGCACCTTCTGATGCATCAGGTAGGTGCACAATAGCATAGCCTAACCCTCTGTACTTTGGTCTATATTGATGCGGGACATAGACAGCCAGCTGATGACCAATCCATTAGTGCAATGGATGGCTGGAAGCATTTGTCTTTGCCTTTGCAATACCACAGAAGCAATGCATGGTCAATGTACAGCAATGACACACCTGTGTGAACAGCCAGGAGACCCCCCCCCCCCCCCCCATGTTATGTTACATAGTTACATAGTTAGTACGGTCGAAAAAAGACATATGTCCATCACGTTCAACCAGGGAATTAAGGGGTAGGGGTGTGGCGCGATATTGGGGAAGGGATGAGATTTTATATTTCTTCATAAGCATTAATCTTATTTTGTCAATTAGGAACATTCAGCACCCACCCGCTATCAAGGCAGCTGCCTATCATGTCATGCCCTACCTGCACAGGTGTGCTGGCTACTCAAATGATCCAATTAAGGAGGCCATTTAGTCAGCAGCAGCAGAAGTCCTGTGCCTGGACGCTCCAACAGGGGCCAGACACAAGCAGAAGCAGAAGCAGCAGAAGCAGCAGCAGCACCACCTTTTGTTTTTTGGCTGCAGCAGCAGCAAGGCCCACAGGGCTGGCTAGCTGGCTAGCCAGCAAGCAGGTAGCAATGAAAGTAGGAATCTTTCTTTTTAACCCTGTAAGGGGGTGGTGCACTGTACCCGAAGATACTGCCATATCGGGTCAATGCATAGGGCGACGGAAGCAAGCTTCGAAATCGGCCCCCGTTCTCAAAAATCCATTTAATATATGGTCCCCAGATAGGGGACGTATCAGATATTAAACTGATAAGAACAGATACTACACTTGATCTTAGCCAAAAGGCCGAGAAGCGATAACCGTGAAAGGGGCGGGCCCAACAAGGTCCCCTTCATGGGCACTATCACTGCTTGCTGTCAGGGAGGCTGCCAGACAATTTTCCATGCACACTCTGGGCTGGGGGGCAGTCAACCACCAGTACACACAGCAGAACCTAAACCCATACCATTATTGCTAAGCAGCAAGACAGGGGCCCATTGCACTCCCACGGGGCCTTTTTAAATGCAATCCATAACCCGGATTTGCCAGGAACCCTTCTTACTCCTCCTACTTGCATGTGACACTGGGCTTAGGATCTGCATAGGAAACACACACACAAGCACACACCTACCTTTGTTGCCTGCAGATGCCTCCTTGGCTGTCCCCAAACGGTATCAAACCAACACCCACGGGAAGCTGTAAGCATAGAGGACATGCCTGCACCCCATTGGACTTACCTGTGTGGGTTAAATCCGGGTTATTTGACAACCTATGGCGGTGATGGTTCTGCTCAGGCAGAGCAGTGCTGATGCTCCTCATAAAGCTGTCGCTGCTGTGAAGGTTCTAGGTGACATCACAAATCCCTTTGGTTACATACACAACAAAGCTGGGTTGTTGTTGTTTACACTCTGCAAGGCCTGTGGAAGTGAGTGACATCATAGCACTGTAGTTCTGAGGGTTCAAGATGGATGCAACAATCTCCTGTTGCTTCTATGAAGGCCGTAATAGACGACATCACCAAACAGCTCCATAGTCACATACACAGCAAAGGAGAGATGTTGTTTACACCTAGTGATGTCAGTGGTATTGAGTGACATCACAGCACAGTGCTAAGGCTCCTGGGCCTGGACACAGCAGCGGCTGCAATATCTCAACGGAGAATACGTTTATATCTATGTGTGTGTGTGCGCATATATATATATATATATATATATATATATATATATATATATATATTTCTCCGCCGAAATCACTTTTAAACCCATTTCCACCTTTTTTTCCCTTCTCTTCCTCTTACTTTTTTTTCACGTTTTTTTACGTTTTTCTCCTTTTCGCCTCTTTTCTGGGCGTATTATTCTTCTTTTTCTTCTTTTTTTTCGTCTAATGCATACCCCATCAGTGCAGCAATGCTTATTCAATACCGCCAGCAGATGGAGACACTGGGGGATAATTTTCTAAGGATTTATACTGATTTTTCCTGTCTGAATTTGTCGCACAGAAAGTTGCAGGCCAAATATGTGTGACATTTCTGCGACTTTAGCTTCTAGAGCATTTTTACAACATTATACATAGGTGCTGAATACATAAAAAGCGACTGTTCAGCGACAGACAAGTCGCATCGGCTGAAAGTAGGCCAGAATGTCAGTCCATGTTGGAGCAGGTTTAGATACAGTCTAAAGCATAGATCTCAAAGTCTGTGCACAGAATTTAGCAAGGGCCTCGCACCTTCTGATGCATCAGGTAGGTGCACAATAGCATAGCCTAACCCTCTGTACTTTGGTCTATATTGATGCGGGACATAGACAGCCAGCTGATGACCAATCCATTAGTGCAATGGATGGCTGGAAGCATTTGTCTTTGCCTTTGCAATACCACAGAAGCAATGCATGGTCAATGTACAGCAATGACACACCTGTGTGAACAGCCAGGAGACCCCCCCCCCCCCCCATGTTATGTTACATAGTTACATAGTTAGTACGGTCGAAAAAAGACATATGTCCATCACGTTCAACCAGGGAATTAAGGGGTAGGGGTGTGGCGCGATATTGGGGAAGGGATGAGATTTTATATTTCTTCATAAGCATTAATCTTATTTTGTCAATTAGGAACATTCAGCACCCACCCGCTATCAAGGCAGCTGCCTATCATGTCATGCCCTACCTGCACAGGTGTGCTGGCTACTCAAATGATCCAATTAAGGAGGCCATTTAGTCAGCAGCAGCAGAAGTCCTGTGCCTGGACGCTCCAACAGGGGCCAGACACAAGCAGAAGCAGAAGCAGCAGAAGCAGCAGCAGCACCACCTTTTGTTTTTTGGCTGCAGCAGCAGCAAGGCCCACAGGGCTGGCTAGCTGGCTAGCCAGCAAGCAGGTAGCAATGAAAGTAGGAATCTTTCTTTTTAACCCTGTAAGGGGGTGGTGCACTGTACCCGAAGATACTGCCATATCGGGTCAATGCATAGGGCGACGGAAGCAAGCTTCGAAATCGGCCCCCGTTCTCAAAAATCCATTTAATATATGGTCCCCAGATAGGGGACGTATCAGATATTAAACTGATAAGAACAGATACTACACTTGATCTTAGCCAAAAGGCCGAGAAGCGATAACCGTGAAAGGGGCGGGCCCAACAAGGTCCCCTTCATGGGCACTATCACTGCTTGCTGTCAGGGAGGCTGCCAGACAATTTTCCATGCACACTCTGGGCTGGGGGGCAGTCAACCACCAGTACACACAGCAGAACCTAAACCCATACCATTATTGCTAAGCAGCAAGACAGGGGCCCATTGCACTCCCACGGGGCCTTTTTAAATGCAATCCATAACCCGGATTTGCCAGGAACCCTTCTTACTCCTCCTACTTGCATGTGACACTGGGCTTAGGATCTGCATAGGAAACACACACACAAGCACACACCTACCTTTGTTGCCTGCAGATGCCTCCTTGGCTGTCCCCAAACGGTATCAAACCAACACCCACGGGAAGCTGTAAGCATAGAGGACATGCCTGCACCCCATTGGACTTACCTGTGTGGGTTAAATCCGGGTTATTTGACAACCTATGGCGGTGATGGTTCTGCTCAGGCAGAGCAGTGCTGATGCTCCTCATAAAGCTGTCGCTGCTGTGAAGGTTCTAGGTGACATCACAAATCCCTTTGGTTACATACACAACAAAGCTGGGTTGTTGTTGTTTACACTCTGCAAGGCCTGTGGAAGTGAGTGACATCATAGCACTGTAGTTCTGAGGGTTCAAGATGGATGCAACAATCTCCTGTTGCTTCTATGAAGGCCGTAATAGACGACATCACCAAACAGCTCCATAGTCACATACACAGCAAAGGAGAGATGTTGTTTACACCTAGTGATGTCAGTGGTATTGAGTGACATCACAGCACAGTGCTAAGGCTCCTGGGCCTGGACACAGCAGCGGCTGCAATATCTCAACGGAGAATACGTTTATATCTATGTGTGTGTGTGCGCATATATATATATATATATATATATATATATATATATATATATATATTTCTCCGCCGAAATCACTTTTAAACCCATTTCCACCTTTTTTTCCCTTCTCTTCCTCTTACTTTTTTTTCACGTTTTTTTACGTTTTTCTCCTTTTCGCCTCTTTTCTGGGCGTATTATTCTTCTTTTTCTTCTTTTTTTTCGTCTAATGCATACCCCATCAGTGCAGCAATGCTTATTCAATACCGCCAGCAGATGGAGACACTGGGGGATAATTTTCTAAGGATTTATACTGATTTTTCCTGTCTGAATTTGTCGCACAGAAAGTTGCAGGCCAAATATGTGTGACATTTCTGCGACTTTAGCTTCTAGAGCATTTTTACAACATTATACATAGGTGCTGAATACATAAAAAGCGACTGTTCAGCGACAGACAAGTCGCATCGGCTGAAAGTAGGCCAGAATGTCAGTCCATGTTGGAGCAGGTTTAGATACAGTCTAAAGCATAGATCTCAAAGTCTGTGCACAGAATTTAGCAAGGGCCTCGCACCTTCTGATGCATCAGGTAGGTGCACAATAGCATAGCCTAACCCTCTGTACTTTGGTCTATATTGATGCGGGACATAGACAGCCAGCTGATGACCAATCCATTAGTGCAATGGATGGCTGGAAGCATTTGTCTTTGCCTTTGCAATACCACAGAAGCAATGCATGGTCAATGTACAGCAATGACACACCTGTGTGAACAGCCAGGAGACCCCCCCCCCCCCCCCCCCCATGTTATGTTACATAGTTACATAGTTAGTACGGTCGAAAAAAGACATATGTCCATCACGTTCAACCAGGGAATTAAGGGGTAGGGGTGTGGCGCGATATTGGGGAAGGGATGAGATTTTATATTTCTTCATAAGCATTAATCTTATTTTGTCAATTAGGAACATTCAGCACCCACCCGCTATCAAGGCAGCTGCCTATCATGTCATGCCCTACCTGCACAGGTGTGCTGGCTACTCAAATGATCCAATTAAGGAGGCCATTTAGTCAGCAGCAGCAGAAGTCCTGTGCCTGGACGCTCCAACAGGGGCCAGACACAAGCAGAAGCAGAAGCAGCAGCAGCACCACCTTTTGTTTTTTGGCTGCAGCAGCAGCAAGGCCCACAGGGCTGGCTAGCTGGCTAGCCAGCAAGCAGGTAGCAATGAAAGTAGGAATCTTTCTTTTTAACCCTGTAAGGGGGTGGTGCACTGTACCCGAAGATACTGCCATATCGGGTCAATGCATAGGGCGACGGAAGCAAACTTCGAAATCGGCCCCCGTTCTCAAAAATCCATTTAATATATGGTCCCCAGATAGGGGACGTATCAGATATTAAACTGATAAGAACAGATACTACACTTGATCTTAGCCAAAAGGCCGAGAAGCGATAACCGTGAAAGGGGCGGGCCCAACAAGGTCCCCTTCATGGGCACTATCACTGCTTGCTGTCAGGGAGGCTGCCAGACAATTTTCCATGCACACTCTGGGCTGGGGGGCAGTCAACCACCAGTACACACAGCAGAACCTAAACCCATACCATTATTGCTAAGCAGCAAGACAGGGGCCCATTGCACTCCCACGGGGCCTTTTTAAATGCAATCCATAACCCGGATTTGCCAGGAACCCTTCTTACTCCTCCTACTTGCATGTGACACTGGGCTTAGGATCTGCATAGGAAACACACACACAAGCACACACCTACCTTTGTTGCCTGCAGATGCCTCCTTGGCTGTCCCCAAACGGTATCAAACCAACACCCACGGGAAGCTGTAAGCATAGAGGACATGCCTGCACCCCATTGGACTTACCTGTGTGGGTTAAATCCGGGTTATTTGACAACCTATGGCGGTGATGGTTCTGCTCAGGCAGAGCAGTGCTGATGCTCCTCATAAAGCTGTCGCTGCTGTGAAGGTTCTAGGTGACATCACAAATCCCTTTGGTTACATACACAACAAAGCTGGGTTGTTGTTGTTTACACTCTGCAAGGCCTGTGGAAGTGAGTGACATCATAGCACTGTAGTTCTGAGGGTTCAAGATGGATGCAACAATCTCCTGTTGCTTCTATGAAGGCCGTAATAGACGACATCACCAAACAGCTCCATAGTCACATACACAGCAAAGGAGAGATGTTGTTTACACCTAGTGATGTCAGTGGTATTGAGTGACATCACAGCACAGTGCTAAGGCTCCTGGGCCTGGACACAGCAGCGGCTGCAATATCTCAACGGAGAATACGTTTATATCTATGTGTGTGTGTGCGCATATATATATATATATATATATATATATATATATATATATATATTCTCCGCCGAAATCACTTTTAAACCCATTTCCACCTTTTTTTCCCTTCTCTTCCTCTTACTTTTTTTTCACGTTTTTTTACGTTTTTCTCCTTTTCGCCTCTTTTCTGGGCGTATTATTCTTCTTTTTCTTCTTTTTTTTCGTCTAATGCATACCCCATCAGTGCAGCAATGCTTATTCAATACCGCCAGCAGATGGAGACACTGGGGGATAATTTTCTAAGGATTTATACTGATTTTTCCTGTCTGAATTTGTCGCACAGAAAGTTGCAGGCCAAATATGTGTGACATTTCTGCGACTTTAGCTTCTAGAGCATTTTTACAACATTATACATAGGTGCTGAATACATAAAAAGCGACTGTTCAGCGACAGACAAGTCGCATCGGCTGAAAGTAGGCCAGAATGTCAGTCCATGTTGGAGCAGGTTTAGATACAGTCTAAAGCATAGATCTCAAAGTCTGTGCACAGAATTTAGCAAGGGCCTCGCACCTTCTGATGCATCAGGTAGGTGCACAATAGCATAGCCTAACCCTCTGTACTTTGGTCTATATTGATGCGGGACATAGACAGCCAGCTGATGACCAATCCATTAGTGCAATGGATGGCTGGAAGCATTTGTCTTTGCCTTTGCAATACCACAGAAGCAATGCATGGTCAATGTACAGCAATGACACACCTGTGTGAACAGCCAGGAGACCCCCCCCCCCCCCCCCATGTTATGTTACATAGTTACATAGTTAGTACGGTCGAAAAAAGACATATGTCCATCACGTTCAACCAGGGAATTAAGGGGTAGGGGTGTGGCGCGATATTGGGGAAGGGATGAGATTTTATATTTCTTCATAAGCATTAATCTTATTTTGTCAATTAGGAACATTCAGCACCCACCCGCTATCAAGGCAGCTGCCTATCATGTCATGCCCTACCTGCACAGGTGTGCTGGCTACTCAAATGATCCAATTAAGGAGGCCATTTAGTCAGCAGCAGCAGAAGTCCTGTGCCTGGACGCTCCAACAGGGGCCAGACACAAGCAGAAGCAGAAGCAGCAGAAGCAGCAGCAGCACCACCTTTTGTTTTTTGGCTGCAGCAGCAGCAAGGCCCACAGGGCTGGCTAGCTGGCTAGCCAGCAAGCAGGTAGCAATGAAAGTAGGAATCTTTCTTTTTAACCCTGTAAGGGGGTGGTGCACTGTACCCGAAGATACTGCCATATCGGGTCAATGCATAGGGCGACGGAAGCAAGCTTCGAAATCGGCCCCCGTTCTCAAAAATCCATTTAATATATGGTCCCCAGATAGGGGACGTATCAGATATTAAACTGATAAGAACAGATACTACACTTGATCTTAGCCAAAAGGCCGAGAAGCGATAACCGTGAAAGGGGCGGGCCCAACAAGGTCCCCTTCATGGGCACTATCACTGCTTGCTGTCAGGGAGGCTGCCAGACAATTTTCCATGCACACTCTGGGCTGGGGGGCAGTCAACCACCAGTACACACAGCAGAACCTAAACCCATACCATTATTGCTAAGCAGCAAGACAGGGGCCCATTGCACTCCCACGGGGCCTTTTTAAATGCAATCCATAACCCGGATTTGCCAGGAACCCTTCTTACTCCTCCTACTTGCATGTGACACTGGGCTTAGGATCTGCATAGGAAACACACACACAAGCACACACCTACCTTTGTTGCCTGCAGATGCCTCCTTGGCTGTCCCCAAACGGTATCAAACCAACACCCACGGGAAGCTGTAAGCATAGAGGACATGCCTGCACCCCATTGGACTTACCTGTGTGGGTTAAATCCGGGTTATTTGACAACCTATGGCGGTGATGGTTCTGCTCAGGCAGAGCAGTGCTGATGCTCCTCATAAAGCTGTCGCTGCTGTGAAGGTTCTAGGTGACATCACAAATCCCTTTGGTTACATACACAACAAAGCTGGGTTGTTGTTGTTTACACTCTGCAAGGCCTGTGGAAGTGAGTGACATCATAGCACTGTAGTTCTGAGGGTTCAAGATGGATGCAACAATCTCCTGTTGCTTCTATGAAGGCCGTAATAGACGACATCACCAAACAGCTCCATAGTCACATACACAGCAAAGGAGAGATGTTGTTTACACCTAGTGATGTCAGTGGTATTGAGTGACATCACAGCACAGTGCTAAGGCTCCTGGGCCTGGACACAGCAGCGGCTGCAATATCTCAACGGAGAATACGTTTATATCTATGTGTGTGTGTGCGCATATATATATATATATATATATATATATATATATATATATATATATTTCTCCGCCGAAATCACTTTTAAACCCATTTCCACCTTTTTTTCCCTTCTCTTCCTCTTACTTTTTTTTCACGTTTTTTTACGTTTTTCTCCTTTTCGCCTCTTTTCTGGGCGTATTATTCTTCTTTTTCTTCTTTTTTTTCGTCTAATGCATACCCCATCAGTGCAGCAATGCTTATTCAATACCGCCAGCAGATGGAGACACTGGGGGATAATTTTCTAAGGATTTATACTGATTTTTCCTGTCTGAATTTGTCGCACAGAAAGTTGCAGGCCAAATATGTGTGACATTTCTGCGACTTTAGCTTCTAGAGCATTTTTACAACATTATACATAGGTGCTGAATACATAAAAAGCGACTGTTCAGCGACAGACAAGTCGCATCGGCTGAAAGTAGGCCAGAATGTCAGTCCATGTTGGAGCAGGTTTAGATACAGTCTAAAGCATAGATCTCAAAGTCTGTGCACAGAATTTAGCAAGGGCCTCGCACCTTCTGATGCATCAGGTAGGTGCACAATAGCATAGCCTAACCCTCTGTACTTTGGTCTATATTGATGCGGGACATAGACAGCCAGCTGATGACCAATCCATTAGTGCAATGGATGGCTGGAAGCATTTGTCTTTGCCTTTGCAATACCACAGAAGCAATGCATGGTCAATGTACAGCAATGACACACCTGTGTGAACAGCCAGGAGACCCCCCCCCCCCCCCCCCATGTTATGTTACATAGTTACATAGTTAGTACGGTCGAAAAAAGACATATGTCCATCACGTTCAACCAGGGAATTAAGGGGTAGGGGTGTGGCGCGATATTGGGGAAGGGATGAGATTTTATATTTCTTCATAAGCATTAATCTTATTTTGTCAATTAGGAACATTCAGCACCCACCCGCTATCAAGGCAGCTGCCTATCATGTCATGCCCTACCTGCACAGGTGTGCTGGCTACTCAAATGATCCAATTAAGGAGGCCATTTAGTCAGCAGCAGCAGAAGTCCTGTGCCTGGACGCTCCAACAGGGGCCAGACACAAGCAGAAGCAGAAGCAGCAGAAGCAGCAGCAGCACCACCTTTTGTTTTTTGGCTGCAGCAGCAGCAAGGCCCACAGGGCTGGCTAGCTGGCTAGCCAGCAAGCAGGTAGCAATGAAAGTAGGAATCTTTCTTTTTAACCCTGTAAGGGGGTGGTGCACTGTACCCGAAGATACTGCCATATCGGGTCAATGCATAGGGCGACGGAAGCAAGCTTCGAAATCGGCCCCCGTTCTCAAAAATCCATTTAATATATGGTCCCCAGATAGGGGACGTATCAGATATTAAACTGATAAGAACAGATACTACACTTGATCTTAGCCAAAAGGCCGAGAAGCGATAACCGTGAAAGGGGCGGGCCCAACAAGGTCCCCTTCATGGGCACTATCACTGCTTGCTGTCAGGGAGGCTGCCAGACAATTTTCCATGCACACTCTGGGCTGGGGGGCAGTCAACCACCAGTACACACAGCAGAACCTAAACCCATACCATTATTGCTAAGCAGCAAGACAGGGGCCCATTGCACTCCCACGGGGCCTTTTTAAATGCAATCCATAACCCGGATTTGCCAGGAACCCTTCTTACTCCTCCTACTTGCATGTGACACTGGGCTTAGGATCTGCATAGGAAACACACACACAAGCACACACCTACCTTTGTTGCCTGCAGATGCCTCCTTGGCTGTCCCCAAACGGTATCAAACCAACACCCACGGGAAGCTGTAAGCATAGAGGACATGCCTGCACCCCATTGGACTTACCTGTGTGGGTTAAATCCGGGTTATTTGACAACCTATGGCGGTGATGGTTCTGCTCAGGCAGAGCAGTGCTGATGCTCCTCATAAAGCTGTCGCTGCTGTGAAGGTTCTAGGTGACATCACAAATCCCTTTGGTTACATACACAACAAAGCTGGGTTGTTGTTGTTTACACTCTGCAAGGCCTGTGGAAGTGAGTGACATCATAGCACTGTAGTTCTGAGGGTTCAAGATGGATGCAACAATCTCCTGTTGCTTCTATGAAGGCCGTAATAGACGACATCACCAAACAGCTCCATAGTCACATACACAGCAAAGGAGAGATGTTGTTTACACCTAGTGATGTCAGTGGTATTGAGTGACATCACAGCACAGTGCTAAGGCTCCTGGGCCTGGACACAGCAGCGGCTGCAATATCTCAACGGAGAATACGTTTATATCTATGTGTGTGTGTGCGCATATATATATATATATATATATATATATATATATATATATATATTTCTCCGCCGAAATCACTTTTAAACCCATTTCCACCTTTTTTTCCCTTCTCTTCCTCTTACTTTTTTTTCACGTTTTTTTACGTTTTTCTCCTTTTCGCCTCTTTTCTGGGCGTATTATTCTTCTTTTTCTTCTTTTTTTTCGTCTAATGCATACCCCATCAGTGCAGCAATGCTTATTCAATACCGCCAGCAGATGGAGACACTGGGGGATAATTTTCTAAGGATTTATACTGATTTTTCCTGTCTGAATTTGTCGCACAGAAAGTTGCAGGCCAAATATGTGTGACATTTCTGCGACTTTAGCTTCTAGAGCATTTTTACAACATTATACATAGGTGCTGAATACATAAAAAGCGACTGTTCAGCGACAGACAAGTCGCATCGGCTGAAAGTAGGCCAGAATGTCAGTCCATGTTGGAGCAGGTTTAGATACAGTCTAAAGCATAGATCTCAAAGTCTGTGCACAGAATTTAGCAAGGGCCTCGCACCTTCTGATGCATCAGGTAGGTGCACAATAGCATAGCCTAACCCTCTGTACTTTGGTCTATATTGATGCGGGACATAGACAGCCAGCTGATGACCAATCCATTAGTGCAATGGATGGCTGGAAGCATTTGTCTTTGCCTTTGCAATACCACAGAAGCAATGCATGGTCAATGTACAGCAATGACACACCTGTGTGAACAGCCAGGAGACCCCCCCCCCCCATGTTATGTTACATAGTTACATAGTTAGTACGGTCGAAAAAAGACATATGTCCATCACGTTCAACCAGGGAATTAAGGGGTAGGGGTGTGGCGCGATATTGGGGAAGGGATGAGATTTTATATTTCTTCATAAGCATTAATCTTATTTTGTCAATTAGGAACATTCAGCACCCACCCGCTATCAAGGCAGCTGCCTATCATGTCATGCCCTACCTGCACAGGTGTGCTGGCTACTCAAATGATCCAATTAAGGAGGCCATTTAGTCAGCAGCAGCAGAAGTCCTGTGCCTGGACGCTCCAACAGGGGCCAGACACAAGCAGAAGCAGAAGCAGCAGAAGCAGCAGCAGCACCACCTTTTGTTTTTTGGCTGCAGCAGCAGCAAGGCCCACAGGGCTGGCTAGCTGGCTAGCCAGCAAGCAGGTAGCAATGAAAGTAGGAATCTTTCTTTTTAACCCTGTAAGGGGGTGGTGCACTGTACCCGAAGATACTGCCATATCGGGTCAATGCATAGGGCGACGGAAGCAAGCTTCGAAATCGGCCCCCGTTCTCAAAAATCCATTTAATATATGGTCCCCAGATAGGGGACGTATCAGATATTAAACTGATAAGAACAGATACTACACTTGATCTTAGCCAAAAGGCCGAGAAGCGATAACCGTGAAAGGGGCGGGCCCAACAAGGTCCCCTTCATGGGCACTATCACTGCTTGCTGTCAGGGAGGCTGCCAGACAATTTTCCATGCACACTCTGGGCTGGGGGGCAGTCAACCACCAGTACACACAGCAGAACCTAAACCCATACCATTATTGCTAAGCAGCAAGACAGGGGCCCATTGCACTCCCACGGGGCCTTTTTAAATGCAATCCATAACCCGGATTTGCCAGGAACCCTTCTTACTCCTCCTACTTGCATGTGACACTGGGCTTAGGATCTGCATAGGAAACACACACACAAGCACACACCTACCTTTGTTGCCTGCAGATGCCTCCTTGGCTGTCCCCAAACGGTATCAAACCAACACCCACGGGAAGCTGTAAGCATAGAGGACATGCCTGCACCCCATTGGACTTACCTGTGTGGGTTAAATCCGGGTTATTTGACAACCTATGGCGGTGATGGTTCTGCTCAGGCAGAGCAGTGCTGATGCTCCTCATAAAGCTGTCGCTGCTGTGAAGGTTCTAGGTGACATCACAAATCCCTTTGGTTACATACACAACAAAGCTGGGTTGTTGTTGTTTACACTCTGCAAGGCCTGTGGAAGTGAGTGACATCATAGCACTGTAGTTCTGAGGGTTCAAGATGGATGCAACAATCTCCTGTTGCTTCTATGAAGGCCGTAATAGACGACATCACCAAACAGCTCCATAGTCACATACACAGCAAAGGAGAGATGTTGTTTACACCTAGTGATGTCAGTGGTATTGAGTGACATCACAGCACAGTGCTAAGGCTCCTGGGCCTGGACACAGCAGCGGCTGCAATATCTCAACGGAGAATACGTTTATATCTATGTGTGTGTGTGCGCATATATATATATATATATATATATATATATATATATATATATATATTTCTCCGCCGAAATCACTTTTAAACCCATTTCCACCTTTTTTTCCCTTCTCTTCCTCTTACTTTTTTTTCACGTTTTTTTACGTTTTTCTCCTTTTCGCCTCTTTTCTGGGCGTATTATTCTTCTTTTTCTTCTTTTTTTTCGTCTAATGCATACCCCATCAGTGCAGCAATGCTTATTCAATACCGCCAGCAGATGGAGACACTGGGGGATAATTTTCTAAGGATTTATACTGATTTTTCCTGTCTGAATTTGTCGCACAGAAAGTTGCAGGCCAAATATGTGTGACATTTCTGCGACTTTAGCTTCTAGAGCATTTTTACAACATTATACATAGGTGCTGAATACATAAAAAGCGACTGTTCAGCGACAGACAAGTCGCATCGGCTGAAAGTAGGCCAGAATGTCAGTCCATGTTGGAGCAGGTTTAGATACAGTCTAAAGCATAGATCTCAAAGTCTGTGCACAGAATTTAGCAAGGGCCTCGCACCTTCTGATGCATCAGGTAGGTGCACAATAGCATAGCCTAACCCTCTGTACTTTGGTCTATATTGATGCGGGACATAGACAGCCAGCTGATGACCAATCCATTAGTGCAATGGATGGCTGGAAGCATTTGTCTTTGCCTTTGCAATACCACAGAAGCAATGCATGGTCAATGTACAGCAATGACACACCTGTGTGAACAGCCAGGAGACCCCCCCCCCCCCATGTTATGTTACATAGTTACATAGTTAGTACGGTCGAAAAAAGACATATGTCCATCACGTTCAACCAGGGAATTAAGGGGTAGGGGTGTGGCGCGATATTGGGGAAGGGATGAGATTTTATATTTCTTCATAAGCATTAATCTTATTTTGTCAATTAGGAACATTCAGCACCCACCCGCTATCAAGGCAGCTGCCTATCATGTCATGCCCTACCTGCACAGGTGTGCTGGCTACTCAAATGATCCAATTAAGGAGGCCATTTAGTCAGCAGCAGCAGAAGTCCTGTGCCTGGACGCTCCAACAGGGGCCAGACACAAGCAGAAGCAGAAGCAGCAGAAGCAGCAGCAGCACCACCTTTTGTTTTTTGGCTGCAGCAGCAGCAAGGCCCACAGGGCTGGCTAGCTGGCTAGCCAGCAAGCAGGTAGCAATGAAAGTAGGAATCTTTCTTTTTAACCCTGTAAGGGGGTGGTGCACTGTACCCGAAGATACTGCCATATCGGGTCAATGCATAGGGCGACGGAAGCAAGCTTCGAAATCGGCCCCCGTTCTCAAAAATCCATTTAATATATGGTCCCCAGATAGGGGACGTATCAGATATTAAACTGATAAGAACAGATACTACACTTGATCTTAGCCAAAAGGCCGAGAAGCGATAACCGTGAAAGGGGCGGGCCCAACAAGGTCCCCTTCATGGGCACTATCACTGCTTGCTGTCAGGGAGGCTGCCAGACAATTTTCCATGCACACTCTGGGCTGGGGGGCAGTCAACCACCAGTACACACAGCAGAACCTAAACCCATACCATTATTGCTAAGCAGCAAGACAGGGGCCCATTGCACTCCCACGGGGCCTTTTTAAATGCAATCCATAACCCGGATTTGCCAGGAACCCTTCTTACTCCTCCTACTTGCATGTGACACTGGGCTTAGGATCTGCATAGGAAACACACACACAAGCACACACCTACCTTTGTTGCCTGCAGATGCCTCCTTGGCTGTCCCCAAACGGTATCAAACCAACACCCACGGGAAGCTGTAAGCATAGAGGACATGCCTGCACCCCATTGGACTTACCTGTGTGGGTTAAATCCGGGTTATTTGACAACCTATGGCGGTGATGGTTCTGCTCAGGCAGAGCAGTGCTGATGCTCCTCATAAAGCTGTCGCTGCTGTGAAGGTTCTAGGTGACATCACAAATCCCTTTGGTTACATACACAACAAAGCTGGGTTGTTGTTGTTTACACTCTGCAAGGCCTGTGGAAGTGAGTGACATCATAGCACTGTAGTTCTGAGGGTTCAAGATGGATGCAACAATCTCCTGTTGCTTCTATGAAGGCCGTAATAGACGACATCACCAAACAGCTCCATAGTCACATACACAGCAAAGGAGAGATGTTGTTTACACCTAGTGATGTCAGTGGTATTGAGTGACATCACAGCACAGTGCTAAGGCTCCTGGGCCTGGACACAGCAGCGGCTGCAATATCTCAACGGAGAATACGTTTATATCTATGTGTGTGTGTGCGCATATATATATATATATATATATATATATATATATATATATATATTTCTCCGCCGAAATCACTTTTAAACCCATTTCCACCTTTTTTTCCCTTCTCTTCCTCTTACTTTTTTTTCACGTTTTTTTACGTTTTTCTCCTTTTCGCCTCTTTTCTGGGCGTATTATTCTTCTTTTTCTTCTTTTTTTTCGTCTAATGCATACCCCATCAGTGCAGCAATGCTTATTCAATACCGCCAGCAGATGGAGACACTGGGGGATAATTTTCTAAGGATTTATACTGATTTTTCCTGTCTGAATTTGTCGCACAGAAAGTTGCAGGCCAAATATGTGTGACATTTCTGCGACTTTAGCTTCTAGAGCATTTTTACAACATTATACATAGGTGCTGAATACATAAAAAGCGACTGTTCAGCGACAGACAAGTCGCATCGGCTGAAAGTAGGCCAGAATGTCAGTCCATGTTGGAGCAGGTTTAGATACAGTCTAAAGCATAGATCTCAAAGTCTGTGCACAGAATTTAGCAAGGGCCTCGCACCTTCTGATGCATCAGGTAGGTGCACAATAGCATAGCCTAACCCTCTGTACTTTGGTCTATATTGATGCGGGACATAGACAGCCAGCTGATGACCAATCCATTAGTGCAATGGATGGCTGGAAGCATTTGTCTTTGCC
>NW_026609490.1:0-30781 GCF_029499605.1 Hyla sarda | reverse complement strand
CAGTGATAACTCCCTGAGTACAGATAATGTATAGATGTGACCTGCAGTCCTATGTAACACACAGATAACAGTGATAACTCTCTGAGTACAGATAATGTATAGATGTGTCCTGCAGTCCATATGTAACACCACAGATAACAGTGATAACTCTCTGAGTACAGATAATGTATAGATGTGACCTGCAGTCCTATGTAACACCACAGATAACACAGTGATAACTCTCTGAGTACAGATAATGTATAGATGTCACCTGCAGTCCTATGTAACACCACAGATAACAGTGATAAACTCTGAGTACAGATAATGTATAGATGTGACCTGCAGTCCTATGTAACACCACAGATAACAGTGATAACTCTCTGAGTACAGATAATGTATAGATGTGACCTGCAGTCCTATGTAACACCACAGATAACACAGTGATAACTCTCTGAGTACAGATAATGTATAGATGGGACCTGCAGTCCTATGTAACACCACAGATAACAGTGATAACTCTCTGAGTACAGATAATGTATAGATGTGACCTGCAGTCCTATGTAACACCACAGATAACAGTGATAACTCTCTGAGTACAGATAATGTATAGATGTGACCTGCAGTCCTATGTAACAACACAGATAACAGTGATAACTCTCTGAGTACAGATAATGTATAGATGTCACCTGCAGTCCTATGTAACACCACAGATAACAGTGATAACTCTCTGAGTACAGATAATGTATAGATGTGACCTGCAGTCCTATGTAACACCACAGATAACAGTGATAACTCTCTGAGTACAGATAATGTATAGATGTGACCTGCAGTCCTATGTAACACCACAGATAACAGTGATAACTCTGAGTACAGATAATGTATAGATGTGACCTGCAGTCCTATGTAACACCACAGATAACACAGTGATATCTCTCTGAGTACAGATAATGTATAGATGTGACCTGCAGTCCTATGTAACACCACAGATAACAGTGATAACTCTCTGAGTACAGATAATGTATAGATGTGACCTGCAGTCCTATGTAACACCACAGATAACAGTGATAACTCTCTGAGTACAGATAATGTATAGATGTGACCTGCAGTCCTATGTAACACCACAGATAACAGTGATAACTCTCTGAGTACAGATAATGTATAGATGTGACCTGCAGTCCTATGTAACACCACAGATAACACAGTAATAACTCTCTGAGTACAGATAATGTATAGATGTGACCTGCAGTCCTATGTAACACCACAGATAACAGTGATAACTCTCTGAGTACAGATAATGTATAGATGTGACCTGCAGTCCTATGTAACACCACAGATAACAGTGATAACTCTCTGAGTACAGATAATGTATAGATGTGACCTGCAGTCCTATGTAACACCACAGATAACAGTGATAACTCTCTGAGTACAGATAATGTATAGATGTGACCTGCAGTCCTATGTAACACCACAGATAACAGTGATAACTCTCTGAGTACAGATAATGTATAGATGTCACCTGCAGTCCTATGTAACACCACAGATAACAGTGATAACTCTCTGAGTACAGATAATGTATAGATGTGACCTGCAGTCCTATGTAACACCACAGATAACAGTGATAACTCTCTGAGTACAGATAATGTATAGATGTGACCTGCAGTCCTATGTAACACCTACAGATAACAGTGATATCTCTCTGAGTACAGATAATGTATAGATGTGACCTGCAGTCCTATGTAACACCACAGATAACAGTGATAACTCTCTGAGTACAGATAATGTATAGATGTGACCTGCAGTCCTATGTAACACCACAGGTAACACAGTGATAACTCTCTGAGTACAGATAATGTATAGATGTGACCTGCAGTCCTATGTAACACCACAGATAACAGTGATAACTCTCTGAGTACAGATAATGTATAGATGTGACCTGCAGTCCTATGTAACACCACAGATAACAG
The DNA here is from genome assembly GCF_029499605.1 of Hyla sarda. Classification (NCBI taxonomy): domain Eukaryota; kingdom Metazoa; phylum Chordata; class Amphibia; order Anura; family Hylidae; genus Hyla; species Hyla sarda. Next base: position 28,838 of record NW_026609490.1, on the reverse strand, counting down.
TGATAACTCTCTGAGTACAGATAATGTATAGATGTGACCTGCAGTCCTATGTAACACCACAGATAACAGTGATAACTCTCTGAGTACAGATAATGTATAGATGTGACCTGCAGTCCTATGTAACACCACAGATAACACAGTGATAACTCTCTGAGTACAGATAATGTATAGATGTGACCTGCAGTCCTATGTAACACCACAGATAACACAGTGATAACTCTCTGAGTACAGATAATGTAGTAGATGTGACCTGCAGTCCTATGTAACACCACAGATAACACAGTGATAACTCTCTGAGTACAGATAATGTATAGATGTGACCTGCAGTCCTATGTAACACCTACAGATAACAGTGATAACTCTCTGAGTACAGATAATGTAGTAGATGTGACCTGCAGTCCTATGTAACACCACAGATAACAGTGATATCTCTCTGAGTACAGATAATGTATAGATGTGACCTGCAGTCCTATGTAACACCACAGATAACAGTGATAACGCTCTGAGTACAGATAATGTATAGATGTGACCTGCAGTCCTATGTAACACCACAGATACACAGTGATATCTCTCTGAGTACAGATAATGTATAGATGTGACCTGCAGTCCTATGTAACACCACAGATAACACAGTGATAACTCTCTGAGTACAGATAATGTATAGATGTGACCTGCAGTCCTATGTAACACCACAGATAACAGTGATAACTCTCTGAGTACAGATAATGTATAGATGTGACCTGCAGTCCTATGTAACACCACAGGTAACACAGTGATAACTCTCTGAGTACAGATAATGTATAGATGTGACCTGCAGTCCTATGTAACACCACAGATAACAGTGATAACTCTGAGTACAGATAATGTATAGATGTGACCTGCAGTCCTATGTAACACCACAGATAACACAGTGATAACTCTCTGAGTACAGATAATGTATAGATGTGACCTGCAGTCCTATGTAACACCACAGATAACAGTGATAACTCTCTGAGTACAGATAATGTATAGATGTGTCCTGCAGTCCTATGTAACACCACAGATAACAGTGATAACTCTCTGAGTACAGATAATGTATAGATGTGACCTGCAGTCCTATGTAACACCACAGATAACACAGTGATAACTCTCTGAGTACAGATAATGTATAGATGTGACCTGCAGTCCTATGTAACACCACAGATAACAGTGATAACTCTCTGAGTACAGATAATGTATAGATGTGACCTGCAGTCCTATGTAACACCACAGATAACACAGTGATAACTCTCTGAGTACAGATAATGTATAGATGTGACCTGCAGTCCTATGTAACACCACAGATAACAGTGATAACTCTCTGAGTACAGATAATGTATAGATGTGACCTGCAGTCCTATGTAACACCACAGATAACACAGTGATAACTCTCTGAGTACAGATAATGTATAGATGTGACCTGCAGTCCTATGTAACACCACAGATAACAGTGATAACTCTCTGAGTACAGATAATGTATAGATGTGACCTGCAGTCCTATGTAACATCACAGATAACACAGTGATAACTCTCTGAGTACAGATAATGTATAGATGTGACCTGCAGTCCTATGTAACACCACAGATAACACAGTAATAACTCTCTGAGTACAGATAATGTATAGATGTGACCTGCAGTCCTATGTAACACCACAGATAACAGTGATAACTCTCTGAGTACAGATAATGTATAGATGTGTCCTGCAGTCCTATGTAACACCACAGATAACACAGTGATAACTCTCTGAGTACAGATAATGTATAGATGTGACCTGCAGTCCTATGTAACACCACAGATAACAGTGATAACTCTCTGAGTACAGATAATGTATAGATGTGACCTGCAGTCCTATGTAACACCACAGATAACAGTGATAACTCTCTGAGTACAGATAATGTATAGATGTGACCTGCAGTCCTATGTAACACCACAGATAACAGTAATAACTCTCTGAGTACAGATAATGTATAGATGTGACCTGCAGTCCTATGTAACACCACAGATAACAGTGATAACTCTCTGAGTACAGATAATGTATAGATGTGACCTGCAGTCCTATGTAACACCACAGATAACAGTGATAACTCTCTGAGTACAGATAATGTATAGATGTGACCTGCAGTCCTATGTAACACCACAGATAACAGTGATAACTCTCTGAGTACAGATAATGTATAGATGTGACCTGCAGTCCTATGTAACACTACAGATAACAGTGATATCTCTCTGAGTACAGATAATGTATAGATGTGACCTGCAGTCCTATGTAACACCACAGATAACACAGTGATAACTCTCTGAGTACAGATAATGTATAGATGTGACCTGCAGTCCTATGTAACACCACAGATAACAGTGATAACTCTCTGAGTACAGATAATGTATAGATGTGACCTGCAGTCCTATGTAACACCACAGATAACACAGTGATAACTCTCTGAGTACAGATAATGTATAGATGTGACCTGCAGTCCTATGTAACATACAGATAACAGTGATATCTCTCTGAGTACAGATAATGTATAGATGTGACCTGCAGTCCTATGTAACACCACAGATAACAGTGATAACTCTGAGTACAGATAATGTATAGATGTGACCTGCAGTCCTATGTAACACCACAGATAACAGTGATAACTCTCTGAGTACAGATAATGTATAGATGTGACCTGCAGTCCTATGTAACACCACAGATAACAGTGATATCTCTCTGAGTACAGATAATGTATAGATGTGACCTGCAGTCCTATGTAACACCACAGATAACAGTGATAACTCTCTGAGTACAGATAATGTATAGATGTGACCTGCAGTCCTATGTAACACCACAGATAACAGTGATAACTCTCTGAGTACAGATAATGTATAGATGTGACCTGCAGTCCTATGTAACACCACAGATAACAGTGATATCTCTCTGAGTACAGATAATGTATAGATGTGACCTGCAGTCCTATGTAACACCACAGATAACAGTGATAACTCTCTGAGTACAGATAATGTATAGATGTGACCTGCAGTCCTATGTAACACCACAGATAACAGTGATAACTCTCTGAGTACAGATAATGTATAGATGTGACCTGCAGTCCTATGTAACACCACAGATAACAGTGATAACTCTCTGAGTACAGATAATGTATAGATGTGACCTGCAGTCCTATGTAACACCACAGATAACAGTGATAACTCTCTGAGTACAGATAATGTACAGATGTGACCTGCAGTCCTATGTAACACCACAGATAACAGTGATAACTCTCTGAGTACAGATAATGTATAGATGGGACCTGCAGTCCTATGTAACACCACAGATAACAGTGATAACTCTCTGAGTACAGATAATGTATAGATGTGACCTGCAGTCCTATGTAACACCACAGATAACAGTGATAACTCTCTGAGTACAGATAATGTATAGATGTGACCTGCAGTCCTATGTAACACCACAGATAACAGTGATAACTCTGAGTACAGATAATGTATAGATGTGACCTGCAGTCCTATGTAACACCACAGATAACAGTGATAACTCTCTGAGTACAGATAATGTATAGATGTGACCTGCAGTCCTATGTAACACCACAGATAACAGTGATAACTCTGAGTACAGATAATGTATAGATGTGACCTGCAGTCCTATGTAACACCACAGATAACACAGTGATAACTCTCTGAGTACAGATAATGTATAGATGTGACCTGCAGTCCTATGTAACACCACAGATAACAGTGATAACTCTCTGAGTACAGATAATGTATAGATGTGACCTGCAGTCCTATGTAACACCACAGATAACAGTGATAACTCTCTGAGTACAGATAATGTATAGATGTGACCTGCAGTCCTATGTAACACCACAGATAACAGTGATAACTCTGAGTACAGATAATGTATAGATGTGACCTGCAGTCCTATGTAACACCACAGATAACAGTGATAACTCTCTGAGTACAGATAATGTATAGATGTGACCTGCAGTCCTATGTAACACCACAGATAACAGTGATAACTCTCTGAGTACAGATAATGTATAGATGTGACCTGCAGTCCTATGTAACACCACAGATAACACAGTGATAACTCTCTGAGTACAGATAATGTATAGATGTGACCTGCAGTCCTATGTAACACCACAGATACTAAGATTAGGGCCCCTCCATCTTACTCAAGTGTATGATTAACCCCTTCCTGCGGTGATGATGACATCACGCCTGGCCCTGCCCCCGACACGGAGAAGTTTCTGAAGTTGGGGAACTGAGTTCCTGTAGTGGGCGGAGCCCCGGGCGGTGATGTCACTTTGGGGATTCCCAGCCTGATGACTTCTAGGGCGGGTGTGGGGGAGATCAGTGATGGAGCGGAGCGGGTATCCCCCCCCCCCCCCAGAATCTGCGACCACCGCCCGGGGAACAGGTCTCTCTACTGTAAGTGCGGCCACATCCTGAGGAGGGCGCTACAGAGCCTGTGCGGACACCGATACTGTGCCTGAGAATAGCAGAGGGTCCGGTCCATTATCATCAGGAGAGAACAGCAGGGGGTCCGGTCCATTATCATCAGGTGAGAACAGCAGGGGGTCCGGTCCATTATCATCAGGAGAGAACAGCAGAGGGTCCGGTCCATTATCATCAGGAGAGAACAGCAGGGGGTCCGGTCCATTATCATCAGAAGAGAACAGCAGAGGGTCCGGTCCATTATCATCAGGAGAGAACAGCAGAGGGTCCGGTCCATTATCATCAGGAGAGAACAGCAGAGGGTCCGGTCCATTATCATCAGGAGAGAACAGCAGGGGGTCCGGTCCATTATCATCAGGAGAGAACAGCAGAGGGTCCGGTCCATTATCATCAGGAGACAACAGCAGAGGGTCCGGTCCATTATCATCAGGAGACAACAGCAGAGGGTCCGGTCCATTATCATCAGGAGAGAACAGCAGAGGGTCCAGTCCATTATCATCAGGTGAGAACAGCAGAGGGTCCGGTCCATTATCATCAGGAGAGAACAGCAGAGGGTCCGGTCCATTATCATCAGGAGAGAACAGCAGAGGGTCCGGTCCATTATCATCAGGAGAGAAGAGCAGAGGGTCCGGTCCATTATCATCAGGAGAGAAGAGCAGAGGGTCCGGTCCATTATCATCAGGAGAGAACAGCAGAGGGTCCGGTCCATTATCATCAGGTGAGAACAGCAGAGGGTCCGGTCCATTATCATCAGGAGAGAACAGCAGAGGGTCCGGTCTATTATCATCAGGAGAGAACAGCAGAGGGTCCGGTCCATTATCATCAGGAGAGAACAGCAGGGGGTCCGGTCCATTATCATCAGGAGAGAACAGCAGAGGGTCCGGTCTATTATCATCAGGAGAGAACAGCAGAGGGTCCGGTCCATTATCATCAGGAGAGAACAGCAGAGGGTCCGGTCCATTATCATCAGGAGAGAACAGCAGGGGGTCCGGTCCATTATCATCAGGAGAGAACAGCAGAGGGTCCGGTCCATTATCATCAGGAGAGAACAGCAGAGGGTCCGGTCCATTATCATCAGGAGAGAACAGCAGGGGGTCCGGTCCATTATCATCAGGTGAGAACAGCAGGGGGTCCGGTCCATTATCATCAGGAGAGAACAGCAGAGGGTCCGGTCCATTATCATCAGGTGAGAACAGCAGAGGGTCCGGTCCATTATCATCAGGTGAGAACAGCAGGGGGTCCGGTCCATTATCATCAGGAGAGAACAGCAGAGGGTCCGGTCCATTATCATCAGGTGAGAACAGCAGAGGGTCCGGTCCATTATCATCAGGTGAGAACAGCAGAGGGTCCGGTCCATTATCATGAGGAGAGAACAGCAGGGGGTCCGGTCCATTATCATCAGGTGAGAACAGCAGGGGGTCCGGTCCATTATCATCAGGAGAGAACAGCAGGGGGTCCGGTCCATTATCATCAGGAGAGAACAGCAGAGGGTCCGGTCCATTATCATCAGGAGAGAACAGCAGGGGGTCCGGTCCATTATCATCAGGAGAGAACAGCAGAGGGTCCGGTCCATTATCATCATGAGAGAACAGCAGAGGGTCCGGTCCATTATCATCAGGAGAGAACAGCAGGGGGTCCGGTCCATTATCATCAGGAGAGAACAGCAGGGGGTCCGGTCCATTATCATCAGGAGAGAACAGCAGAGGGTCCGGTCCATTATCATCAGCAGGAGAGAACAGCAGAGGGTCCGGTCCATTATCATCAGGAGAGAACAGCAGGGGGTCCGGTCCATTATCATCAGGAGAGAACAGCAGAGGGTCCGGTCCATTATCATCAGGAGAGAACAGCAGGGGGTCCGGTCCATTATCATCAGGTGAGAACAGCAGAGGGTCCGGTCCATTATCATCAGGAGAGAACAGCAGAGGGTCCGGTCCATTATCATCAGGAGAGAACAGCAGGGGGTCCGGTCCATTATCATCAGGAGAGAACAGCAGGGGGTCCGGTCCATTATCATCAGGAGAGAACAGCAGGGGGTCCGGTCCATTATCATCAGGAGAGAACAGCAGAGGGTCCGGTCCATTATCATCAGGTGAGAACAGCAGAGGGTCCGGTCCATTATCATCAGGTGAGAATAGCAGGGGGTCCGGTCCATTATCATCAGGAGAGAACAGCAGAGGGTCCGGTCCATTATCATCAGGAGAGAACAGCAGGGGGTCCGGTCCATTATCATCAGGAGAGAACAGCAGGGGGTCCGGTCCATTATCATCAGGAGAGAACAGCAGAGGGTCCGGTCCATTATCATCAGGAGAGAACAGCAGAGGGTCCGGTCCATTATCATCAGGAGAGAACAGCAGAGGGTCCGGTCCATTATCATCAGGAGAGAACAGCAGGGGGTCCGGTCCATTATCATCAGGAGAGAACAGCAGAGGGTCCGGTCCATTATCATCAGGAGAGAACAGCAGAGGGTCCGGTCCATTATCATCAGGAGAGAACAGCAGGGGGTCCGGTCCATTATCATCAGGTGAGAACAGCAGAGGGTCCGGTCCATTATCATCAGGAGAGAACAGCAGAGGGTCCGGTCCATTATCATCAGGAGAGAACAGCAGGGGGTCCGGTCCATTATCATCAGGAGAGAACAGCAGGGGGTCCGGTCCATTATCATCAGGAGAGAACAGCAGGGGGTCCGGTCCATTATCATCAGGTGAGAACAGCAGAGGGTCCGGTGCATTATCATCAGGAGAGAATAGCAGGGGGTCCGGTCCATTATCATCAGGAGAGAACAGCAGAGGGTCCGGTCCATTATCATCAGGAGAGAACAGCAGGGGGTCCGGTCCATTATTATCAGGTCAGTGCTCACAGCAGAGGGTCCGGTCCATTATCATCAGGAGAGAACAGCAGGGGGTCCGGTCCATTATCATCAGGTGAGAACAGCAGGGGGTCCGGTCCATTATCATCAGGTCAGTGCTCACAGCAGAGGGTCCGGTCCATTATCATCAGGAGAGAACAGCAGGGGGTCCGGTCCATTATCATCAGGTGAGAACAGCAGGGGGTCCGGTCCATTATCATCAGGTCAGTGCTCACAGCAGAGGGTCCGGTCCATTATCATCAGGAGAGAACAGCAGGGGGTCCGGTCCATTATCATCAGGAGAGAACAGCAGGGGGTCCGGTCCATTATCATCAGGAGAGAACAGCAGAGGGTCCGGTCCATTATCATCAGGAGAGAACAGCATTGGGTCCGGTCCATTATCATCAGGTCAGTGCTCACAGCAGAGGGTCCGGTCCATTATCATCAGGAGAGAACAGCAGGGGGTCCGGTCCATTATCATCAGGAGAGAACAGCAGAGGGTCCGGTCCATTATCATCAGGAGAGAACAGCAGAGGGTACGGTCCATTATCATCAGGAGAGAACAGCAGAGGGTCCGGTCCATTATCATCAGGAGAGAACAGCAGGGGGTCCGGTCCATTATCATCAGGAGAGAACAGCAGGGGGTCCGGTCCATTATCATCAGGAGAGAACAGCAGAGGGTCCGGTCCATTATCATCAGGAGAGAACAGCAGGGGGTCCGGTCCATTATCATCAGGAGAGAACAGCAGGGGGTCCGGTCCATTATCATCAGGAGAGAACAGCAGGGGGTCCGGTCCATTATCATCAGGAGAGAACAGCAGGGGGTCCGGTCCATTATCATCAGGTCAGTGCTCACAGCAGGGGGTCCGGTCCATTATCATCAGGAGAGAACAGCAGGGGGTCCGGTCCATTATCATCAGGAGAGAACAGCAGAGGGTCCGGTCCATTATCATCAGGTGAGAACAGCAGAGGGTCCGGTCCATTATCATCAGGAGAGAACAGCAGAGGGTCCGGTCCATTATCATCAGGAGAGAACAGCAGAGGGTCCGGTCCATTATCATCAGGAGAGAACAGCAGAGGGTCCGGTCCATTATCATCAGGAGAGAACAGCAGAGGGTCCGGTCCATTATCATCAGGAGAGAACAGCAGAGGGTCCGGTCCATTATCATCAGGAGAGAACAGCAGAGGGTCCGGTCCATTATCATCAGGAGAGAACAGCAGAGGGTCCGGTCCATTATCATCAGGAGAGAACAGCAGGGGGTCCGGTCCATTATCATCAGGAGAGAACAGCAGGGGGTCCGGTCCATTATCATCAGGAGAGAACAGCAGAGGGTCCGGTCCATTATCATCAGGTGAGAATAGCAGGGGGTCCGGTCCATTATCATCAGGAGAGAACAGCAGAGGGTCCGGTCCATTATCATCAGGAGAGAACAGCAGGGGGTCCGGTCCATTATCATCAGGAGAGAACAGCAGGGGGTCCGGTCCATTATCATCAGGAGAGAACAGCAGAGGGTCCGGTCCATTATCATCAGGAGAGAACAGCAGAGGGTCCGGTCCATTATCATCAGGAGAGAACAGCAGAGGGTCCGGTCCATTATCATCAGGAGAGAACAGCAGGGGGTCCGGTCCATTATCATCAGGAGAGAACAGCAGAGGGTCCGGTCCATTATCATCAGGAGAGAACAGCAGAGGGTCCGGTCCATTATCATCAGGAGAGAACAGCAGGGGGTCCGGTCCATTATCATCAGGAGAGAACAGCAGGGGGTCCGGTCCATTATCATCAGGAGAGAACAGCAGAGGGTCCGGTCCATTATCATCAGGAGAGAACAGCAGGGGGTCCGGTCCATTATCATCAGGTGAGAACAGCAGAGGGTCCGGTCCATTATCATCAGGAGAGAACAGCAGAGGGTCCGGTCCATTATCATCAGGAGAGAACAGCAGGGGGTCCGGTCCATTATCATCAGGAGAGAACAGCAGGGGGTCCGGTCCATTATCATCAGGTGAGAACAGAAGAGGGTCCGGTCCATTATCATCAGGTCAGTGCTCACAGCAGAGGGTCCGGTCCATTATCATCAGGTGAGAACAGCAGAGGGTCCGGTCCATTATCATCAGGTGAGAACAGCAGAGGGTCCGGTCCATTATCATCAGGTCAGAGCTCACAGCAGGAGGTCCGGTCCATTATCATCAGGAGAGAACAGCAGAGGGTCCGGTCCATTATCATCAGGAGAGAACAGCAGAGGGTCCGGTCCATTATCATCAGGAGAGAACAGCAGAGGGTCCGGTCCATTATCATCAGGAGAGAACAGCAGGGGGTCCGGTCCATTATCATCAGGAGAGAACAGCAGGGGGTCCGGTCCATTATCATCAGGAGAGAACAGCAGAGGGTCCGGTCCATTATCATCAGGTGAGAACAGCAGAGGGTCCGGTCCATTATCATCAGGAGAGAACAGCAGAGGGTCCGGTCCATTATCATCAGGAGAGAACAGCAGGGGGTCCGGTCCATTATCATCAGGTCAGTGCTCACAGCAGAGGGTCCGGTCCATTATCATCAGGAGAGAACAGCAGGGGGTCCGGTCCATTATCATCAGGAGAGAACAGCAGAGGGTGCGGTCCATTATCATCAGGTCAGTGCTCACAGCAGAGGGTCCGGTCCATTATCATCAGGTCACTGCTCACAGCAGGGGGTCCGGTCCATTATCATCAGGAGAGAACAGCAGAGGGTCCGGACCATTATCATCAGGAGAGAACAGCAGAGGGTCCGGTCCATTATCATCAGGAGAGAACAGCAGAGGGTCCGGTCCATTATCATCAGGAGAGAACAGCAGGGGGTCCGGTCCATTATCATCAGGAGAGAACAGCAGGGGGTCCGGTCCATTATCATCAGGAGAGAACAGCAGAGGGTCCGGTCCATTATCATCAGGTGAGAACAGCAGGGGGTCCGGTCCATTATCATCAGGAGAGAACAGCAGGGGGTCCGGTCCATTATCATCAGGAGAGAACAGCAGAGGGTCCGGTCCATTATCATCAGGAGAGAACAGCAGGGGGTCCGGTCCATTATCATCAGGAGAGAACAGCAGAGGGTCCGGTCCATTATCATCAGGAGAGAACAGCAGGGGGTCCGGTCCATTATCATCAGGAGAGAACAGCAGGGGGTCCGGTCCATTATCATCAGGAGAGAACAGCAGAGGGTCCGGTCCATTATCATCAGGAGAGAACAGCAGAGGGTCCGGTCCATTATCATCAGGAGAGAACAGCAGAGGGTCCGGTCCATTATCATCAGGAGAGAACAGCAGGGGGTCCGGTCCATTATCATCAGGAGAGAACAGCAGAGGGTCCGGTCCATTATCATCAGGAGAGAACAGCAGGGGGTCCGGTCCATTATCATCAGGAGAGAACAGCAGGGGGTCCGGTCCATTATCATCAGGTGAGAACAGCAGAGGGTCCGGTCCATTATCATCAGGAGAGAACAGCAGGGGGTCCGGCCCATTATCATCAGGAGAGAACAGCAGGGGGTCCGGCCCATTATCATCAGGAGAGAACAGCAGAGGGTCCGGTCCATCATCATCAGGAGAGAACAGCAGAGGGTCCGGTCCATTATCATCAGGAGAGAACAGCAGGGGGTCCGGTCCATTATCATCAGGTCAGTGCTCACAGCAGAGGGTCCGGTCCATTATCATCAGGTGAGAACAGCAGAGGGTCCGGTCCATTATCATCAGGAGAGAACAGCAGAGGGTCCGGTCCATTATCATCAGGAGAGAACAGCAGAGGGTCCGGTCCATTATCATCAGGAGAGAACAGCAGAGGGTCCGGTCCATTATCATCAGGAGAGAACAGCAGAGGGTCCAGTCCATTATCATCAGGAGAGAACAGCAGAGGGTCCGGTCCATTATCATCAGGAGAGAACAGCAGAGGGTCCGGTCCATTATCATCAAGTGAGAACAGCAGAGGGTCCGGTCCATTATCATCAGGAGAGAACAGCAGAGGGTCCGGTCCATTATCATCAGGAGAGAACAGCAGAGGGTCCGGTCCATTATCATCAGGAGAGAACAGCAGAGGGTCCGGTCCATTATCATCAGGAGAGAACAGCAGAGGGTCCGGTCCATTATCATCAGGAGAGAACAGCAGAGGGTCCGGTCCATTATCATCAGGAGAGAACAGCAGGGGGTCCGGTCCATTATCATCAGGAGAGAACAGCAGAGGGTCCGGTCCATTATCATCAGGTCAGTGCTCACAGCAGAGGGTCCGGTCCATTATCATCAGGTGAGAACAGCAGAGGGTCCGGTCCATTATCATCAGGTGAGAACAGCAGAGGGTCCGGTCCATTATCATCAGGTCAGTGCTCACAGCAGAGGGTCCGGTCCATTATCATCAGGTGAGAACAGCAGAGGGTCCGGTCCATTATCATCAGGTGAGAACAGCAGAGGGTCCGGTGCATTATCATCAGGAGAGAACAGCAGAGGGTCCGGTCCATTTTCATCAGGTGATAACAGCAGAGGGTCCGGTGCATTATCATCAGTTGAGAACAGCAGAGGGTCCGGTCCATTATCATCAGGAGAGAACAGCAGGGGGTCCGGTCCATTATCATCAGGAGAGAACAGCAGAGGGTCCGGTCCATTATCATCAGGAGAGAACAGCAGAGGGTCCGGTCCATTATCATCAGGAGAGAACAGCAGAGGGTCCGGTCCATTATCATCAGGAGAGAACAGCAGGGGGTCCGGTCCATTATCATCAGGAGAGAACAGCAGAGGGTCCGGTCCATTATCATCAGGAGAGAACAGCAGAGGGTCCGGTCCATTATCATCAGGAGAGAACAGCAGAGGGTCCGGTCCATTATCATCAGGAGAGAACAGCAGGGGGTCTGGTCCATTATCATCAGGAGAGAACAGCAGGGGGTCCGGTCCATTATCATCATGAGAGAACAGCAGAGGGTCCGGTCCATTATCATCAGGAGAGAACAGCAGGGGGTCCGGTCCATTATCAGGAGAGAACAGCAGAGGGTCCGGTCCATTATCAGGAGAGAACAGCAGAGGGTCCGGTCCATTATCATCAGGAGAGAACAGCAGAGGGTCCGGTCCATTATCATCAGGTGAGAACAGCAGAGGATCCGGTCCATTATCATCAGGTGAGAACAGCAGAGGGTCCGGTCCATTATCATCAGGAGAGAACAGCAGAGGGTCCGGTCCATTATCATCAGGTGAGAACAGCAGAGGGTCCGGTCCATTATCATCAGGAGAGAACAGCAGAGGGTCCGGTCCATTATCATCAGGAGAGAACAGCAGGGGGTCCGGTCCATTATCATCAGGAGAGAACAGCAGGGGGTCCGGTCCATTATCATCAGGAGAGAACAGCAGAGGGTCCGGTCCATTATCATCAGGAGAGAACAGCAGAGGGTCCGGTCCATTATCACCAGGAGAGAACAGCAGAGGGTCCGGTCCATTATCATCAGGTCAGTGCTCACAGCAGAGGGTCCGGTCCATTATCATCAGGAGAGAACAGCAGGGGGTCCGGTCCATTATCATCAGGTCAGTGCTCACAGCAGGGGGTCCGGTCCATTATCATCAGGAGAGAACAGCAGAGGGTCCGGTCCATTATCATCAGGAGAGAACAGCAGAGGGTCCGGTCCATTATCATCAGGAGAGAACAGCAGGGGGTCCGGTCCATTATCATCAGGTCAGTGCTCACAGCAGAGGGTCCGGTCCATTATCATCAGGTGAGAACAGCAGGGGGTCCGGTCCATTATCATCAGGAGAGAACAGCAGAGGGTCCGGTCCATTATCATCAGGAGAGAACAGCAGGGGGTCCGGTCCATTATCATCAGGTGAGAACAGCAGAGGGTCCGGTCCATTATCATCAGGTCAGTGCTCACAGCAGAGGGTCCGGTCCATTATCATCAGGTGAGAACAGCAGAGGGTCCGGTCCATTATCATCAGGTGAGAACAGCAGAGGGTCCGGTCCATTATCATCAGGTCAGAGCTCACAGCAGGAGGTCCGGTCCATTATCATCAGGAGAGAACAGCAGAGGGTCCGGTCCATTATCATCAGGAGAGAACAGCAGAGGGTCCGGTCCATTATCATCAGGAGAGAACAGCAGAGGGTCCGGTCCATTATCATCAGGTGAGAACAGCAGAGGGTCCGGTCCATTATCATCAGGAGAGAACAGCAGAGGGTCCGGTCCATTATCATCAGGAGAGAACAGCAGGGGGTCCGGTCCATTATCATCAGGAGAGAACAGCAGAGGGTCCGGTCCATTATCATCAGGAGAGAACAGCAGAGGGTCCGGTCCATTATCATCAGGAGAGAACAGCAGGGGGTCCGGTCCATTATCATCAGGAGAGAACAGCAGAGGGTCCGGTCCATTATCATCAGGAGAGAACAGCAGAGGGTCCGGTCCATTATCATCAGGTCAGTGCTCACAGCAGAGGGTCCGGTCCATTATCATCAGGAGAGAACAGCAGGGGGTCCGGTCCATTATCATCAGGAGAGAACAGCAGAGGGTCCGGTCCATTATCATCAGGAGAGAACAGCAGAGGGTCCGGTCCATTATCATCAGGAGAGAACAGCAGGGGGTCCGGTCCATTATCATCAGGTCAGTGCTCACAGCAGAGGGTCCGGTCCATTATCATCAGGAGAGAACAGCAGGGTGTCCGGTCCATTATCATCAGGAGAGAACAGCAGGGGGTCCGGTCCATTATCATCAGGTCAGTGCTCACAGCAGAGGGTCCGGTCCATTATCATCAGGTCACTGCTCACAGCAGGGGGTCTGGTCCATTATCATCAGGAGAGAACAGCAGAGGGTCCGGTCCATTATCATCAGGAGAGAACAGCAGAGTGTCCGGTCCATTATCATCAGGAGAGAACAGCAGAGGGTCCGGTCCATTATCATCAGGAGAGAACAGCAGGGGGTCCGGTCCATTATCATCAGGAGAGAACAGCAGAGGGTCCGGTCCATTATCATCAGGAGAGAACAGCAGAGGGTCCGGTCCATTATCATCAGGAGAGAACAGCAGAGGGTCCGGTCCATTATCACCAGGAGAGAACAGCAGAGGGTCCGGTCCATTATCATCACGTCAGTGCTCACAGCAGAGGGTCCGGTCCATTATCATCAGGAGAGAACAGCAGGGGGTCCGGTCCATTATCATCAGGTCAGTGCTCACAGCAGAGGGTCCGGTCCATTATCATCAGGTCACTGCTCACAGCAGGGGGTCCGGTCCATTATCATCAGGAGAGAACAGCAGAGGGTCCGGTCCATTATCATCAGGAGAGAACAGCAGAGGGTCCGGTCCATTATCATCAGGAGAGAACAGCAGAGGGTCCGGTCCATTATCATCAGGTCAGTGCTCACAGCAGAGGGTCCGGTCCATTATCATCAGGAGAGAACAGCAGGGGGTCCGGTCCATTATCATCAGGAGAGAACAGCAGAGGGTCCGGTCCATTATCAGGAGAGAACAGCAGAGGGTCCGGTCCATTATCAGGAGAGAACAGCAGAGGGTCCGGTCCATTATCATCAGGAGAGAACAGCAGAGGGTCCGGTCCATTATCATCAGGAGAGAACAGCAGAGGGTCCGGTCCATTATCATCAGGAGAGAACAGCAGGGGGTCCGGTCCATTATCATCAGGAGAGAACAGCAGAGGGTCCGGTCCATTATCATCAGGAGAGAACAGCAGAGGGTCCGGTCCATTATCATCAGGAGAGAACAGCAGAGGGTCCGGTCCATTATCACCAGGAGAGAACAGCAGAGGGTCCGGTCCATTATCATCAGGAGAGAACAGCAGAGGGTCCGGTCCATTATCATCAGGTCAGTGCTCACAGCAGAGGGTCCGGTCCATTATCATCAGGAGAGAACAGCAGGGGGTCCGGTCCATTATCATCAGGAGAGAACAGCAGAGGGTCCGGTCCATTATCATCAGGAGAGAACAGCAGAGGGTCCGGTCCATTATCATCAGGAGAGAACAGCAGAGGGTCCGGTGCATTATCATCAGGAGAGAACAGCAGAGGGTCCGGTCCATTATCAGGAGAGAACAGCAGAGGGTCCGGTCCATTATCATCAGGAGAGAACAGCAGAGGGTCCGGTCCATTATCATCAGGTCAGTGCTCACAGCAGGGGGTCCGGTCCATTATCATCAGGAGAGAACAGCAGGGGGTCCGGTCCATTATCATCAGGTCAGTGCTCACAGCAGGGGGTCCGGTCCATTATCATCAGGAGAGAACAGCAGAGGGTCCGGTCCATTATCATCAGGAGAGAATAGCAGAGGGTCCGGTCCATTATCATCAGGAGAGAACAGCAGAGGGTCCGGTCCATTATCATCAGGAGAGAACAGCAGAGGGTCCGGTCCATTATCATCAGGAGAGAACAGCAGAGGGTCCGGTCCATTATCATCAGGAGAGAACAGCAGAGGGTCCGGTCCATTATCATCAGGAGACAACAGCAGAGGGTCCGGTCCATTATCATCAGGTGAGAACAGCAGAGGGTCCGGTCCATTATCATCAGGTCAGTGCTCACAGCAGAGGGTCCGGTCCATTATCATCAGGAGAGAACAGCAGGGGGTCCGGTCCATTATCATCAGGTGAGAACAGCAGAGGGTCCGGTCCATTATCATCAGGTGAGAACAGCAGGGGGTCCGGTCCATTATCATCAGGTTAGAACAGCAGAGGGTCCGGTCCATTATCATCAGGAGAGAACAGCAGGGGGTCCGGTCCATTATCATCAGGAGAGAACAGCAGGGGGTCCGGTCCATTATCATCAGGAGAGAACAGCAGAGGGTCCGGTCCATTATCATCAGGAGAGAACAGCAGAGGGTCCGGTCCATTATCATCAGGAGAGAACAGCAGAGGGTCCGGTCCATTATCATCAGGAGAGAACAGCAGGGGGTCCGGTCCATTATCATCAGGTGAGAACAGCAGGGGGTCCGGTCCATTATCATCAGGTTAGAACAGCAGAGGGTCCGGTCCATTATCATCAGGAGAGAACAGCAGGGGGTCCGGTCCATTATCATCAGGAGAGAACAGCAGGGGGTCCGGTCCATTATCATCAGGTGAGAACAGCAGAGGGTCCGGTCCATTATTATCAGGAGAGAACAGCAGAGGGTCCGGTCCATTATCATCAGGAGAGAACAGCAGAGGGTCCGGTCCATTATCATCAGGAGAGAACAGCAGAGGGTCCGGTCCATTATCATCAGGAGAGAACAGCAGAGGGTCCGGTCCATTATCATCAGGAGAGAACAGCAGAGGGTCCGGTCCATTATCAGGAGAGAACAGCAGAGGGTCCGGTCCATTATCATCAGGTGAGAACAGCAGAGGGTCCGGTCCATTATCATCAGGAGAGAACAGCAGAGGGTCCGGTCCATTATCATCAGGAGAGAACAGCAGGGGGTCCGGTCCATTATCATCAGGAGAGAACAGCAGGGGGTCCGGTCCATTATCATCAGGAGAGAACAGCAGAGGGTCCGGTCCATTATCATCAGGAGAGAACAGCAGGGGGTCCGGTCCATTATCATCAGGTGAGAACAGCAGGGGGTCCGGTCCATTATCATCAGGTAAGAACAGCAGAGGGTCCGGTCCATTATCATCAGGTGAGAACAGCAGAGGGTCCGGTCCATTATCATCAGGTCAGTGCTCACAGCAGAGGGTCCGGTCCATTATCATCAGGTGAGAACAGCAGGGGGTCCGGTCCATTATCATCAGGAGAGAACAGCAGAGGGTCCGGTCCATTATCATCAGGAGAGAACAGCAGAGGGTCCGGTCCATTATCATCAGGTGAGAACAGCAGAGGGTCCGGTCCATTATTATCAGGAGAGAACAGCAGAGGGTCCGGTCCATTATCATCAGGAGAGAACAGCAAAGGGTCCGGTCCATTATCATCAGGTGAGAACAGCAGAGGGTCCGGTCCATTATCATCAGGAGAGAACAGCAGAGGGTCCGGTCCATTATCATCAGGTGAGAACAGCAGAGGGTCCGGTCCATTATCATCAGGAGAGAACAGCAGAGGGTCCGGTCCATTATCATCAGGAGAGAACAGCAGAGGGTCCGGTCCATTATCATCAGGAGAGAACAGCAGAGGGTCCGGTCCATTATCATCAGGAGAGAACAGCAGAGGGTCCGGTCCATTATCATCAGGTCAGTGCTCACAGCAGAGGGTCCGGTCCATTATCATCAGGAGAGAACAGCAGAGGGTCCGGTCCATTATCATCAGGAGAGAACAGCAGAGGGTCCGGTCCATTATCATCAGGAGAGAACAGCAGAGGGTCCGGTCCATTATCATCAGGTGAGAACAGCAGAGGGTCCGGTCCATTATCATCAGGAGAGAACAGCAGAGGGTCCGGTCCATTATCATCAGGTGAGAACAGCAGAGGGTCCGGTCCATTATCATCAGGAGAGAACAGCAGAGGGTCCGGTCCATTATCATCAGGAGAGAACAGCAGGGGGTCCGGTCCATTATCATCAGGAGAGAACAGCAGAGGGTCCGGTCCATTATCATCAGGTCAGTGCTCACAGCAGAGGGTCCGGTCCATTATCATCAGGTCAGTGCTCACAGCAGAGGGTCCGGTCCATTATCATCAGGTGAGAACAGCAGAGGGTCCGGTCCATTATCATCAGGTCAGTGCTCACAGCAGAGGGTCTGTTACAGCTGCACCTGTCTGCACTGCAGCCTAACACAGTGTAACGGATCATCTGATCAGGACAGAGATTATGGGGGAGGTTTTTCCAAGCTGTCTATGTCCGGTATGAATGGTCCGGTCTATTTTGCGCCTAATCTCTTGATAAATTCTGCGCACGGACTTGGGGATCTTCGCTTTATACTATATAATCCCGCTCCAGCACCGTCTGACATTTCTGGACTTTCAGCCGATGCGATTTGTCACTATTGATAAATTCAGCACCAAAGCATTTTCCCTCTAAAATGGACCAGAATGCATCATGTTCTAAAAATCCTCTAAAGGAAAAGTCGCAGAAAAGTCGCAGAAAAGTCGCAGAAAAGTCGCAGAAAAGTCGCACATATTTAGACTGCGACAAATTTAGACAGGAAAACCATTCTGAATCCTTTGATAAATCTCCCCCATATGTCTTTAGATTGATACAATGTCACAAACTCTCTGCTGTGAGAAGTATAAGGTCCGTCACATGTTCAGGAGAAGCTCAGCAGCTGAAGGACGGGAAACCCCCCCCCCCCCCCCCCGAGATTAGGAAGTGACCTAGAGCCAATCCCGGAGACCCCCTTTATAACCACCGACGGGAACAGAAACCCACAGGAGAGAGATTCTGAGACCAGCGAAGATGACATCACCAAGGGCTGAACCTAGTACTGTCCTCCAGAGCTGCACTCACTATTCTGCTGATACATCATGTCTTATCCTCCAGAGCTGCACTCACTATTCTGCTGTTACATCATGTCTTATCCTCCAGAGCTGCACTCACTATTCTGCTGTTACATCATGTCTTATCCTCCAGAGCTGCACTCACTATTCTGCTGTTACATCATGTCTTATCCTCCAGAGCTGCACTCACTATTCTGCTGTTACATCATGTCTTATCCCCCAGAGCTGCACTCACTATTCTGCTGTACATCATGTCTTATCCTCCAGAGCTGCACTCACTATTCTGCTGTTACATCCTGTCTTATTCTCCAGAGCTGCACTCACTATTCTGCTGTTACATCATGTCTTATCCTCCAGAGCTGCACTCACTATTCTGTTGTTACATCATGTCTTATCCTCCAGAGCTGCACTCACTATTCTGCTGTTACATCCTGTCTTATTCTCCAGAGCTGCACTCACTATTCTGCTGTTACATCCTGTCTTATCCTCCAGAGCTGCACTCACTGTTCTGCTGTTACATCATGTCTTATCCTCCAGAGCTGCACTCACTATTCTGTTGTTACATCATGTCTTATCCTCCAGAGCTGCACTCACTATTCTGCTGTTACATCATGTCTTATCCCCCAGAGCTGCACTCACTATTCTGTTGTTACATCATGTCTTATCCCCCAGAGCTGCACTCACTATTCTGCTGTTACATCATGTCTTATCCCCCAGAGCTGCACTCACTATTCTGTTGTTACATCGTGTTTTATCCTCCAGAGCTGCACTCACTATTCTGTTGTTACATCATGTCTTATCCTCCAGAGCTGCACTCACTATTCTACTGTTACATCCTGTCTTATTCCCCAGTGCTGCACTCACTATTCTGCTGTTCCATCATGTCTTATCCCCCAGTGCTGCACTCACTATTCTGCTGTTCCATCATGTCTTATCCTCCAGAGCTGCACTCACTATTCTGCTGTTACATCATGTCTTATCCTCCAGAGCTGCACTCACTATTCTGCTGTTACATCATGTCTTATCCTCCAGAGCTGCACTCACTATTCTGCTTTTACATCATGTCCTCCAGAGCTGCACTCACTATTCTGCTGTTACATCCTGTCTTATCCACCAGAGCTGCACTCACTATTCTGCTGTTACATCATGTCTTATCCCCCAGAGCTGCACTCACTATTCTGCTGTTACATTAGGTCTTATCCCCCAGAGCTGCACTCACTATTCTGCTGTTACATCCTGTCTTATCCACCAGAGCTGCACTCACTATTCTGCTGTTACATCATGTCTTATCCCCCAGAGCTGCACTCACTATTCTGCTGTTACATTAGGTCTTATCCCCCAGAGCTGCACTCACTATTCTGCTGTTACATCGTGTCTTATCCTCCAGAGCTGCACTCACTATTCTGCTGTTACATCATGTCTTATCCTCCAGAGCTGCACTCACTATTCTACTGTTACATCCTGTCTTATTCCCCAGTGCTGCACTCACTATTCTGCTGTTCCATCATGTCTTATCCCCCAGTGCTGCACTCACTATTCTGCTGTTCCATCATGTCTTATCCTCCAGAGCTGCACTCACTATTCTGCTGTTACATCATGTCTTATCCTCCAGAGCTGCACTCACTATTCTGCTGTTACATCCTGTCTTATCCACCAGAGCTGCACTCACTATTCTGCTTTTACATCATGTCCTCCAGAGCTGCACTCACTATTCTGCTGTTACATCCTGTCTTATCCACCAGAGCTGCACTCACTATTCTGCTGTTACATCATGTCCTCCAGAGCTGCACTCACTATTCTGCTGTTACATCGTGTCTTATCGTCCAGAGCTGCACTCACTATTCTGCTGTTACATCCTGTCTTATCCCCCAGAGCTGCACTCACTATTCTGCTGTTACATCCTGTCTTATCCCCCAGAGCTGCACTCACTATTCTGCTGTTACATCGTGTCTTATCCTCCAGAGCTGCACTCACTATTCTGCTGTTACATCGTGTCTTATCCTCCAGAGCTGCACTCACTATTCTGTTGTTACATCATGTCTTAGCAGAATAGTGAGTGCAGCTCTTGAGGATAAGACATGATGTAACAGCAGAATAGTGAGTGCAGCTCTGGAGGATAAGACACGATGTAACAGCAGAATAGTGAGTGCAGCTCTGGGGGATAAGACCTAATGTAACAGCAGAATAGTGAGTGCAGCTCTGGGGGATAAGACATGATGTAACAGCAGAATAGTGAGTGCAGCTCTGGGGGATAAGACAGGATGTAACAGCAGAATAGTGAGTACAGCTCTAGAGGATAAGACAGAATGTAACAGCAGAATAGTGAGTGCAGCTCTGGACGATAAGACACGATGTAACAGCAGAATAGTGAGTACAGCTCTGGAGGATAAGACATGATGTAATAGCAGAATAGTGAGTGCAGCTCTGGACGATAAGACACGATGTAACAGCAGAATAGTGAGTACAGCTCTAGAGGATAAGACACAATGGGACAGCAGAATAGTGAGTGCAGCTCTGGAGGAGGTGACATCACTGAGAATACAGCCTATCCACCACTAGAGATCAGCGGTGACCCCACTAGAGATCAGCGGTGACCCCACTAGAGATCAGCGGTGACCCCACTAGAGATCAGCGGTGACCCCACTAGAGATCAGCGGTGACACCACTAGAGATCAGCGGTGACACCACTAGAGATCAGCGGTGACACCACTAGAGATCAGCGGTGACACCACTAGAGATCAGCGGTGACCCCACTAGAGATCAGCGGTGACCCCACTAGAGATCAGCGGTGACCCCACTAGAGATCAGCGGTGACCCCACTAGAGATCAGCGGTGACCCCACTAGAGATCAGCGGTGACCCCACTAGAGATCAGCGGTGACATCACTAGAGATCAGCGGTGACATCACTAGAGATCAGCGGTGACACCACTAGAGATAAGCGGAGACACCACTAGAGATCAGCGGTGACACCACTAGAGATCAGCGGTGACATCACTAGAGATCAGCGGTGACACCACTAGAGATCAGCGGTGACACCACTAGAGATCAGCGGTGACACCACTAGAGATCAGCGGTGACACCACTAGAGATCAGCGGTGACATTACTAGAGATCAGCGGTGACACCACTAGAGATCAGCGGTGACACCACTAGAGATCAGCGGTGACACCACTAGAGATCAGCGGTGACACCACTAGAGATCAGCGGTGACACCACTAGAGATCAGCGGTGACACCACTAGAGATCAGCGGTGACATCACTAGAGATCAGCGGTGACATCACTAGAGATCAGCGGTGACATCACTAGAGATCAGCGGTGACATCACTAGAGATCAGCGGTGACATCACTAGAGATCAGCGGTGACACCACTAGAGATCAGCGGTGACCCCACTAGAGATCAGCGGTGCCACCACTAGAGATCAGCGGTGACATCACTAGAGATCAGCGGTGACACACTTGTCTGTCAGGATCACCAGCTCGCCATGATTCGTGGTCCCGCGGGCTGCGGTCGGTCGGATCAGAGGAGGGATCTGGCTGATCACCTGGATGGTGACTGCTCCGTGTGTCCCGGCTGCTCCCAGACGATCTCCAGAAACCAGAGTCAGGTAAGACAGAATCCTCTGAACAACTACAAGGCCCAGCATGCCCCGGCTGGACAGAACATTCCAGGGACAGTTCTTGTGACATCTAAAACCTTGACGTGACCTTTGACCTGCTGCGTCTCATCACATGACGTCACATTTTTTCTCCTTTCAGAAACACAACTGTGAAAAAACCATCTGCAAGGATCCGACTAAAGGCAAAGTAAGGAAATCCCTGGCGAAGAAGGGGTTAATCCCCAAATAATGTGACTGTGGGGCCGGGCCACAGGATATACACAGAATATAAAATGATATTGTTTTACCAACAGAACCACCAGGGCGGCGCCATGGACTGTCCATACACTTCTCTGGGCTGCACCTACAGGGTAAGTGAGGCTGAAGGTGTAATGATCATGTGGAGGGTCCAGGGTGAGAGTTATATAGTAGAGGAGCAGGGTCCACAGCAGTACAGAGTATTTCAGAAGAGGAGTGTGCTGATCATGTGGAGGGTCCAGGGTGAGAGTTATATAGTAGAGGAGCAGGGTCCACAGCAGTACAGAGTATTTCAGAAGAGGAGTGTGCTGATCATGTGGAGGGTCCAGGGTGAGAGTTATATAGTAGAGGAGCAGGGTCCACAGCAGTACAGAGTATTTCAGGAGAGGAGTGTACTGATCATGTGGAGGTCACAGGGTGACAGTTATATAGTGGAGGAGCAGGGTCCACAGCAGTACAGAGTATTTCAGGAGAGGAGTGTACTGATCATGTGGGAGGTCACATGGTGAGAGTTATATAGTGGAGGAGCAGGGTCCACAGCAGTACAGAGTATTTCAGGAGAGGAGTGTACTGATCATGTGGGAGGTCACATGGTGAGAGTTATATAGTGGAGGAGCAGGGTCCACAGCAGTACAGAGTATTTCAGGAGAGGAGTGTAATGATCATGTAAAGGTCACAGGGTGAGGGGTATATAGTGGAGGAGCAGGGTCCACAGCAGTGCAGAGTATTTCAGTTGAGGAGTGTAATGATCATGTAAAGGTCACAGGGTGAGAGTTATATAGTGGAGGAGCAGGGTCCACAGAAGTACAGAGTATTTCAGGAGAGGAGTGTGCTGATCATGTGGAGGGTACAGGGTGAGAGTTATATAGTAGAGGAGCACAGTCTACAGCAGTACAGAGTATACAGGAGAGGAGTGTGCTGATCATGTGGAGGTCATAGGGTGACAGTTATATAGTGGAGGAGCAGGGTCCACAGCAGTACAGAGTATACAGGAGAGGAGTGTGCTGATCATGTGGAGGGTACAGGGTGAGAGTTATATAGTGGAGGAGCAGGGTTCACAGCAGTACAGAGTATACAGGAGAGGAGTGTACTGATCATGTGGAGGTCACAGGGTAAGAGTTATATGGTGGAGGAGCAGGGTCCACAGCAGTACAGAGTATACAGGAGAGGAGTGTGCTGATCATGTGGAGGTCACAGGGTGAGAGTTATATGGTGGAGGAGCAGGGTCCACAGCAGTACAGAGTATACAGGAGAAGAGTGTACTGATCATGTGGAGGTCACAGGGTGAGAGTTATATAGTGGAGGAGCAGGGTCCACAGCAGTACAGAGTATACAGGAGAGGAGTGTGCTGATCATGTGGAGGTCACAGGATGAGAGTTATATAGTGGAGGAGCAGGGTCCACAGCAGTACAGAGTATACAGGAGAGGAGTGTGCTGATCATGTGGAGGTCACAGGGTGAGAGTTATATAGTGGAGGAGCAGGGTCCACAGCAGTACAGAGTATACAGGAGAGGAGTGTACTGATCATGTGAAGGTCACAGGGTGAGAGTTATATAGTGGAGGAGCAGGGTCCACAGCAGTACAGAGTATTTCAGGAGAGGAGTGTGCTGATCATGTGGAGGTCACTGGGTGAGAGTTATATAGTGGAGGAGCAGGGTCCACAGCAGTACAGAGTATTTCAGGAGAGGAGTGTGCTGATCATATGGAGGTCACAGGGTGAGAGTTATATAGTGGAGGAGCAGGGTCCACAGCAGTACAGAGTATTTCAGAAGAGGAGTGTGCTGATCATGTGGAGGTCACAGGATGAGAGTTATATAGTGGAGGAGCAGGGTCCACAGCAGTACAGAGTATTTCAGGAGAGGAGTGTGCTGATCATATGGAGGTCACAGGATGAGAGTTATATAGTGGAGGAGCAGGGTCCACAGCAGTACAGAGTATTTCAGGAGAGGAGTGTGCTGATCATATGGAGGTCACAGGGTGAGAGTTATATAGTGGAGGAGCAGGGTCCACAGCAGTACAGAGTATTTCAGGAGAGGAGTGTGCTGATCATATGGAGGTCACAGTGTGAGAGTTATATAGTGGAGGAGCAGGGTCCACAGCAGTACAGAGTATACAGGAGAAGAGTGTACTGATCATGTGGAGGTCACAGGGTGAGAGTTATATAGTGGAGGAGCAGGGTCCACAGCAGTACAGAGTATACAGGAGAGGAGTGTGCTGATCATGTGGAGGTCACAGGATGAGAGTTATATAGTGGAGGAGCAGGGTCCACAGCAGTACAGAGTATACAGGAGAGGAGTGTGCTGATCATGTGGAGGTCACAGGGTGAGAGTTATATAGTGGAGGAGCAGGGTCCACAGCAGTACAGAGTATTTCAGGAGAGGAGTGTGCTGATCATGTGGAGGTCACTGGGTGAGAGTTATATAGTGGAGGAGCAGGGTCCACAGCAGTACAGAGTATTTCAGGAGAGGAGTGTGCTGATCATATGGAGGTCACAGGGTGAGAGTTATATAGTGGAGGAGCAGGGTCCACAGCAGTACAGAGTATTTCAGAAGAGGAGTGTGCTGATCATGTGGAGGTCACAGGATGAGAGTTATATAGTGGAGGAGCAGGGTCCACAGCAGTACAGAGTATTTCAGAAGAGGAGTGTGCTGATCATGTGGAGGTCACAGGATGAGAGTTATATAGTGGAGGAGCAGGGTCCACAGCAGTACAGAGTATTTCAGGAGAGGAGTGTGCTGATCATGTGGAGGTCACAGGGTGAGAGTTATATAGTGGAGGAGCAGGGTCCAAAGCAGTACAGAGTATTTCAGGAGAGGAGTGTACTGATCATATGGAGGTCACAGGGTGAGAGTTATATAGTAGAGGAGCAGGGTCCACAGCAGTACAGAGTATTTCAGGAGAGGAGTGTGCCGATCTTGCTGCATTTTAATGGGGGAATTTCCTTTTACCTTCGCCATCAGCAGGAATCATAGCTTCCACCACTAGGGGGCGCTCAGTGTACATGGATATATCTCTATGTCCATTAGTAAATTGATCCCTGTGCAGTGAGCTCCCTCTAGTGGTAGAAGATTATGTGCTGTGAGGTGAGGGTTTGGAGCAGTGTGTCGGCGCCGTTTACATTCAGTCGTTACATTATTGGGTATTTTTTCCAGGGGAGCAGAGATAAGATGAAGGAACATGAGAAGTCGGCGGCAGCGTTTCACCTCTCATTGGTTTTGACGATTTTACGACAAATCCAGAGCGGTCGCCCTGCTGCTGCGGTGACAGAGAACGGATTTGGTGCTTACAATGGGGACGTCATAAAATTACCGTCTATTCTCCATAATGGGGAGTCAGTGTACGAGGAGATCGCCGCCGATTGCGGACACCATTATGGCGCTATGATGACCTCAGACCTGACCTCAAGGATCTGTGCGCTGGAAAACCGGATACAAGTGACTGAAAACATCATCACCGTAATGAACCGGGAGATCGACTCCTACAGCGCCAAACTGACCGCCGCGCAGGAGCAGATCGACCAGGAACATCGCAAGGTCCGGGCCTGTGAGGCAAAGGTAAGAGATGGCGAGCACCCGGTGATGTCATAGACCCCTTTACTGATCCCCACCCTATGACATCACAGCCTATAGTGACTACACAGCATACACAGAAATATGGGGGGAGGGGCACACCTAGTGACATCACAGGGTACATTATATATGACATCACACCGTACACCATTATATATGTCATCACACCGTACACCATTATATATGTCATCACACCGTACACCATTATATATGACATCACACCGTACACCATTATATATGACATCACACCGTACACCATTATATATGACATCACACCGTACACCATTATATATGACACCGTACACCATTATATATGACATCGCACCGTACACCATTATATATGACATCACACCGTACACCATTATATATGTCATCACACCGTACACCATTATATATGACATCACACCGTACACCATTATATATGACATCACACCGTACACCATTATATATGACATCACACCGTACACCATTATATATGACATCGCACCGTACACCATTATATATGTCATCGCACCGTACACCATTATATATGTCATCACACCGTACACCATTATATATGTCATCACACCGTACACCATTATATATGTCATCACACCGTACACCATTATATATGACATCACACCGTACACCATTATATATGACATCACACCGTACACCATTATATATGACATCGCACCGTACACCATTATATATGTCATCGCACCGTACACCATTATATATGACATCACACCGTACACCATTATATATGACATCACACCGTACACCATTATATATGTCATCACACCGTACACCATTATATATGTCATCACACCGTACACCATTATATATGACATCACACCGTACACCATTATATATGACATCACACCGTACACCATTATATATGACATCACACCGTACACCATTATATGACACCACACCGTACACCATTATATATGTCATCACACCGTACACCATTATATATGACATCACACCGTACACCATTATATATGTCATCACACCGTACCATCGTACACCATTAATTATATATGACATCACACCGTACACCATTATATATGTCATCACACCGTACACCATTATATATGACATCACACCGTACACCATTATATATGACATCACACCGTACACCATTATATATGACATCACACCGTACACCATTATATATGTCATCGCACCGTACACCATTATATATGTCATCACACCGTACACCATTATATATGACATCACACCGTACACCATTATATATGACATCACACCGTACACCATTATATATGTCATCACACCGTACACCATTATATATGACATCACACCGTACACCATTATATATGACATCACACCGTACACCATTATATATGTCACCACACCGTACACCATTATATATGTCATCACACCGTACACCATTATATATGACATCACACCGTACACCATTATATGACATCACACCGTACACCATTATATATGTCATCACACCGTACACCATTATATATGACATCACACCGTACACCATTATATATGACATCACACCGTACACAATTATATATGTCACCACACCGTACACCATTATATATGACATCACACCGTACACCATTATATATGTCATCACACCGTACACCATTATATGACATCACACCGTACACCATTATATATGTCATCACACCGTACACCATTATATATGACATCACACCGTACACCATTATATATGACATCACACCGTACACCATTATATATGTCATCACACCGTACACCATTATATATGACATCACACCGTACACCATTATATATGTCATCACACCGTACACCATTATATATGACATCACACCGTACACCATTATATATGTCATCACACCGTACACCATTATATATGTCATCACACCGTACACCATTATATATGACATCACACCGTACACCATTATATATGACATCACACCGTACACCATTATATATGACATCACACCGTACACCATTATATATGACATCACACCGTACACCATTATATATGACATCACACCGTACACCATTATATATGACATCACACCGTACACCATTATATATGTCATCACACCGTACACCATTATATATGACATCACACCGTACACCATTATATATGACATCACACCGTACACCATTATATATGTCATCACACCGTACACCATTATATATGTCATCACACCGTACACCATTATATATGACATCACACCGTACACCATTATATATGACATCACACCGTACACCATTATATATGTCATCACACCGTACACCATTATATATGACATCACACCGTACACCATTATATATGACATCACACCGTACACCATTATATATGTCATCACACCGTACACCATTATATATGACATCACACCGTACACCATTATATATGACATCACACCGTACACCATTATATATGACATCACACCGTACACCATTATATATGACATCACACCGTACACCATTATATATGTCATCACACCGTACACCATTATATATGACATCACACCGTACACCATTATATATGTCATCACACCGTACACCATTATATATGACATCACACCGTACACCATTATATATGTCATCACACCGTACACCATTATATATGTCACCACACCGTACACCATTATATGACATCACACCGTACACCATTATATATGTCATCACACCGTACACCATTATATATGACATCACACCGTACACCATTATATATGTCATCACACCGTACACCATTATATATGTCATCACACCGTACACCATTATATATGACATCACACCGTACACCATTATATATGACATCACAC
>NW_026609489.1:0-30924 GCF_029499605.1 Hyla sarda | reverse complement strand
TATATGATATCTGGAGAGCAGTGATGTCACCTCCTGTATAATATATATATATGATATCTGGAGAGCAGTGATGTCACCTCCTGTATAATATATATATGATATCTGGAGAGCAGTGATGTCACCTCCTGTATAATATATATATATATATATATATATATGATATCTGGGAGCAGTGATGTCACCTCCTGTATAATAAATATATGATATCTGGAGAGCAGTGATGTCACCTCCTGTATAATATATATATATGATATCTGGAGAGCAGTGATGTCACCTCCTGTATAAATATATATATGATATCTGGAGAGCAGTGATGTCACCTCCTGTATAATATATATATATGATATCTGTGGAGGCAGTGATGTCACCTCCTGTATAATATATATATATATATAATATATATATATGATATCTGGGGAGCAGTGATGTCACCTCCTGTATAATATATATATGATATCTGGAGAGCAGTGAAGTCACCTCCTGTATAATATATATATGATATCTGGAGAGCAGTGATGTCACCTCCTGTATAATATATATATGATATCTGGAGAGCAGTGATGTCACCTCCTGTATAATATATAATGATATCTGGAGAGCAGTGATGTCACTCCTGTATAATATATATATGATATCTGGAGAGCAGTGATGTCACCTCCTGTATAATATATATATATGATATCTGTGGAGCAGTGATGTCACCTCCTGTATAAATATATATATATATATATATATATATATATATATATGATATCTGGGGAGCAGTGATTGTCACCTCCTGTATAATATATATATGATATCTGGGAGAGCAGTGATGTCACCTCCTGTATAATATATATATGATATCTGGAGAGCAGTGATGTCACCTCCTGTATAATATATATATGATATCTGGAGAGCAGTGATGTCACCTCCTGTATAATATATATATATATATATATATATATATGATATCTGGGGAGCAGTGATGTCACCTCCTGTATAATATATATATTATATCTGGTGAGCAGTGATGTCACCTCCTGTATAATATATATATATGATATCTGGAGAGCAGTGATGTCACCTCCTGTATAATATATATATGATATCTGGAGAGCAGTGATGTCACCTCCCTGTATATATATATATATGATATGTGAGAGCAGTGATGTCACCTCCTGTATAATATATATATATATATATATATATATATATGATATTGGGGAGCAGTTGATGTCACTCCTGTATAATAAATGATCTGGAGAGCAGTGATGTCACCTCCTGTATAATATATAATGATATCTGGAGAGCAGTGATGTCACCTCCTGTATAATATATATATGATATCTGGAGAGCAGTGATGTCACCTCCTGTATAATATATATATGATATCTGGAGAGCAGTGATGTCACCTCCTGTATAATATATTATATATGATATCTGGGAGCAGTGATGTCACCTCCTGTATAATATATATATGTGATATCTGGAGAGCAGTGATGTCACCTCCTGTATAATATATATATATGATATCTGGAGAGCAGTAATGTCACCTCCTGTATAATATATATATGATATCTGGAGAGCAGTGATGTCACCTCCTGTATAATATATATATATGATATCTGGAGAGCAGTGAATTGTCACCTCCTGTATAATATATATATGATATCTGGAGGCAGTGATGTCACTCCTGTATAATATATATATATATTTATATATATATATATATGATTATCTGGAGAAACAGTGATGTCACCACCTGTATAATATATATATGATATCTGGAGAACAGATGATGTCACCTCCTGTATAATATATATATGATATCTGGGAGAGCAGTGATGTCACCTCCTGTATAATATATATATTGATATCTGGAGAGCAAGTGATGTCACACTCCTGTATAATATATATATATATGATATCTGGAGAGCAGTGATGTCACCTCCTGTTATAATATATATATATGATATCTGGAGAGCAGTGATGTCACCTCCTGTATAATATATATATATGATATCTGGAGAGCAGTGATGTCACCTCCTGTATAATATATATATGTGATATCTGGGGAGCAAGTGATGTCCACCTCCTGTATAATATATATATTGATATCTGGAGAGCAGTGATGTCACCTCCTGTATAATATATATATATGATATCTGGAGAACAGTGATGTCACCTCCTGTATAATATATATATATGATATCTGGAGAGCAGTGATGTCACCTCCTGTATAATATATATATGATATCTGGGGAGCAGTGATGTCACCTCATGTATAATATATATATATGATATCTGGAGAGCAGTGATGTCACCTCCTGTATAATATATATATATGATATCTGGAGAGCAGTGATGTCACCTCCTGTATAATATATATATATGATATCTGGAGAGCAGTGATGTCACCTCCTGTATAATATATATATATGATATCTGGAGAGCAGTGATGTCACCTCCTGTATAATATATATATGATATCTGGAGAGCAGTGATGTCACCTCCTGTATAATATATATATGATATCTGGAGAGCAGTGATGTCACCTCCTGTATAATATATATATGATATCTGGAGAGCAGTGATGTCACCTCCTGTATAATATATATATGTGATATCTGGAGAGCAGTGATGTCACCTCCTGTATAATATATATATGATATCTGGAGAGCAGTGATGTCACCTCCTGTATAATATATATATGATATCTGGAGAGCAGTGATGTCACCTCCTGTATAATATATATATGATATCTGGAGAGCAGTGATGTCACCTCCTGTATAATATATATATATATGATATCTGGGGAGCAGTGGTGTCACCTCCTGTATAATATATATATGTGAATATCTGGGGAGCAGTGATGTCACCTCCTGTATAATATATATATATGATATCTGGGGAGCAGTGATGTCACCTCCTGTATAATATATATATATGATATCTGGAGAGCAGTGATGTCACCTCCTGTATAATATATATATGTGATATCTGGGGAGCAGTGATGTCACCTCCTGTATAATATATATATGATATCTGGAGAGCAGTGATGTCACCTCCTGTATAATATATATATATATATATATATATATGATATCTGGAGAGCAGTGATGTCACCTCCTGTATAATATATATATGATATCTGGAGAGCAGTGATGTCACCTCCTGTATAATATATATATATATGATATCTGGAGAGCAGTGATGTCACCTCCTGTATAATATATATATATATGATATCTGGAGAGCAGTGATGTCACCTCCTGTATAATATATATATGATATCTGGAGAGCAGTGATGTCACCTCCTGTATAATATATATATGATATCTGGAGAGCAGTGATGTCACCTCCTGTATAATATATATATGATATCTGGAGAGCAGTGATGTCACCTCCTGTATAATATATATATGATATCTGGGGAGCAGTGATGTCACCTCCTGTATAATATATATATGATATCTGGAGAGCAGTGATGTCACCTCCTGTATAATATATATATATATATGATATCTGGAGAGCAGTGATGTCACCTCCTGTATAATATATATATATATGATATCTGGAGAGCAGTGATGTCACCTCCTGTATAATATATATATATATATATATGATATCTGGAGAGCAGTGATGTCACCTCCTGTATAATATATATACACACACACAGCGGTGATGTCATTACTGTATACTATGAGGACCTACTTGTCTACTTTGAGTTGATCGTGTGCACTCAGACTCGGGGGAGTATACAAGCACTAGCGCCCCCTCCTCATCAGGATCGTGCAGCGCTCTGCGCACTCCGGCTTTCTTGATCCCGAGCACCCTCAGGCCCAATCCTCCTGCAGAGCACAGAGTGACATCAGTCAAGGATATCCGGACAATCACAGGGACACATGGGGGTACGGCGGCTGATAACTCACCCTTGTAGTCCGGTATGGGCACTCGGAAGGGTCTGGATAATATACTGCGGATAAATGCCTCCTGAGGAGAGGAGACCGGCGGAAGGTCAGACTGTGACATCACATCCAGAGACTCCGCCCACAGCATCATACAGGGTCAGCACTTACTACTTCCGCCCCCCCCCCCCCCACAACACACACACACACACGGCCCCCCGCACAGCCCTCCCAGGTTCCTGGCCACAGCCAACCCCCCCTCAGCCCCCGCTCCTCGATGTGACTCACATGCTCCCGGCTGTCCACACACACTGGTCTGTTTGTCAGCGACTCCAGGGGTCTCCGATACGGTGAGATCCACATCTCCGGACCGGCGTCGCTGCAGCGTTTCCTTTTTGGCGTCTGAAATAGATTTCACCCAATTACCAATGTCCGAAGCAAAAGAGTCACATGACCCGACCGCCATCACTCACCTCCTTCTCCTCATGCCATTCCTCATCATCAGAGGACACATCACGGCCCCTCTTGGCCAGCTGGCTCGGGGCCAAACTTCTCCTCTGGAGATAAAGATGGCGGAGTCAATATAAAATAGAACCTGAGGCTCCTCCCCCACCGCATGTCAATGACAGCACCCACACCAGAACCGGGACCTCTGAATAGTGGGACGGGCCATAGCATCTGACGGGGGTCCTCAGTATAGTGTAAGGGGACGGGCCATACCATGACATCTGACGGGGGTCCTCAGTATAGTGTAAGGGGACGGCCATACCATGACATCTGACGGGGGTCCTCAGTATAGTGTAAGGGGACGGGCCATACCATGACATCTGACAGGGGTCCTCAGTATAGTGTAAGGGGACGGCCATACCATGACACCTGACGGGGGTCCTCAGTATAGTGTAAGGGGACGGGCCATACCATGACACCTGACGGGGTCCTCAGTATAGTGTAAGGGGACGGGCCATACCATTTGACAGGGGTCCTCAGTATAGTGTAAGGGAACGGGCCATACCATAGCATCTGACGGGGTTCCTCAGTATAGTGTAAGGGGACGCGCCATACCATGACACCTAACGGGGGTCCTCAGTATAGTGTAAGGGGACGCGCCATACCATGACACCTAACGGGGGTCCTCAGTATAGTGTAAGGGACGGGCTATACCATAACATCTGGCAGGGGTCCTCAGTATAGCGTAAAGGGGACGCGCCATACCATCTGACAGGGGTCCTCAGTATAGTGTAAGGGGACGGGCCATACCATGACATCTGACAGGGGTCCTCAGTATAGTGTAAGGGGACGGGCCATACCATAGCATCTGACGGGGGGTCCTCAGTATAGTGTAAGGGGACGGGCCATACCATCTGACAGGGGATCCTCAGTATAGTGTAACGGGACGGGCCATACCATGACATCTGACAGGGGTCCTCAGTATAGTGTAACGGGACGGGCCATACCATGAGATCTGACAGGGGTCCTCAGTATAGTGTAAGGGGATGGGCCATACCATGACATCTGACGGGGGTCCTCAGTATAGTGTAAGGGGACGGGCCATACCATGACACCTGACGGGGGTCCTCAGTATAGTGTAAGGGGACGGGCCATACCATGACACCTGACAGGGGTCCTCTGTATAGTGTAAGGGGACGGGCCATACCATAACATCTGACAGGGGTCCTCTGTATAGTGTAAGGGGACGGGCCATACCATGACATCTGACAGGGGTTCTCAGTATAGTGTAAGGGAACGGGCCATACCATAACATCTGACGGGGGTCCTCAGTATAGTGTAGGGGACTGGCCATACCATGACACCTGATGGGGGTCCTCAGTATAGTGTAAGGGGACGGGCCATACCATAGCATCTGACGGGGGGTCCTCAGTATAGTGTAAGGGGACGGGCCATACCATAACATCTGACGGGGGTCCTCAGTATAGTGTAAGGGGGACGGGGCCATACCATCTGACAGGGGTCCTCAGTATAGCGTAAGGGGACGGGGCCATACCATGACATCTGACGGGGGTTCTCAGTATAGTGTAAGGGAACGGGCCATACCATGACATCTGACGGGGGTCCTCAGTATAGTGTAAGGGGACGGGGCCATACCATGACACCTGACGGGGGTTCTCAGTATAGTGAAAGGGGACGGGGCCATACCATCTGACAGGGGTCCTCAGTATAGTGTAAGGGGACGGGGCCATATCATGGCATCTGACGGCGGTCCACTGTATAGTGTAAGGGGACGGGCCATACCATGACATCTGACGGGGGTCCTCAGTATAGTGTAAGGGGACGGGCCATACCATGACACCTGACGGGGGTCCACTGTATAGTGTAAGGGGACGGGCCATACCATGGCATCTGACGGGGGTCCTCTGTATAGTGTAAGGGGATGGGCCATACCATGACATCTGACGGGGGTCCTCAGTATAGTGTAAGGGGATGGGCCATACCATGACATCTGACGGGGGTCCTCAGTATAGTGTAAGGGGACGGGCCATACCATGACACCTGACGGGGGTCCTCAGTATAGTGTAAGGGGACGGGCCATACCATAGCATCTGACGGGGGTCCACAGTATAGTGTAAGGGGACGGGCCATACCATGACACCTAACAGGGGTCCTCTGTATAGTGTAAGGGGACGGGCCATACCATAACATCTGACAGGGGTCCTCTGTATAGTGTAAGGGGACGGGCCATACCATGACATCTGACAGGGGTTCTCAGTATAGTGTAAGGGGACGGGCCATACCATGACATCTGACGGGGGTCCTCAGTATAGTGTAAGGGGACTGGCCATACCATGACACCTGATGGGGGTCCTCAGTATAGTGTAAGGGGACGGGCCATACCATAGCATCTGACGGGGGGTCCTCAGTATAGTGTAAGGGGACGGGCCATACCATAACATCTGACGGGGGTCCTCAGTATAGTGTAAGGGGACGGGGCCATACCATGACACCTGACGGGGGTCCTCAGTATAGTGTAAGGGGACGGGCCATACCATAGCATCTGACGGGGGGTCCTCAGTATAGTGTAAGGGGACGGGGCCATACCATGACACCTGACGGGGGTCCTCAGTATAGTGTAAGGGGACGGGCCATACCATAGCATCTGACGGGGGGTCCTCAGTATAGTGTAAGGGGACGGGCCATACCATAACATCTGACGGGGGTCCTCAGTATAGTGTAAGGGGACGGGGCCATACCATCTGACAGGGGGTCCTCAGTATAGCGTAAGGGGACGGGGCCATACCATGACATCTGACGGGGGTTCTCAGTATAGTGTAAGGGAACGGGCCATACCATGACATCTGACGGGGGTCCTCAGTATAGTGTAAGGGGACTGGCCATACCATGACACCTGACGGGGGTTCTCAGTATAGTGTAAGGGGACGGGGCCATACCATGACACCTGACGGGGGTTCTCAGTATAGTGAAAGGGGACGGGGCCATACCATCTGACGGGGGTCCACTGTATAGTGTAAGGGGACGGGCCATACCATGGCATCTGACGGGGGGTCCTCTGTATAGTGTAAGGGAACGGGCCATACCATCTGACGGGGGTCCTCTGTATAGTGTAAGGGGACGGGCCATACCATAACATCTGACAGGGGTCCTCTGTATAGTGTAAGGGGACGGGCCATACCATGACATCGGACGGGGGTCCTCAGTATAGTGTAAGGGGACGGGCCATACCATAACATCTGACGGGGGTCCTCTGTATAGTGTAAGGGGACGGGCCATACCATGACACCTGACGGGGGTCCTCAGTATAGTGTAAGGGGACGGGCCATACCATGACACCTGACGGGGGTCCTCAGTATAGTGTAAGGGGACGGGCCATACCATAGCATCTGACGGGGGTCCACAGTATAGTGTAAGGGGACGGGCCATACCATGACACCTAACAGGGGTCCTCTGTATAGTGTAAGGGGACGGGCCATACCATGACATCTGACAGGGGTTCTCAGTATAGTGTAAGGGAACGGGCCATACCATAACATCTGACGGGGGTCCCTCAGTATAGTGTAAGGGGACGGGCCATACCATGACACCTGATGGGGGTCCTCAGTATAGTGTAAGGGGACGGGCCATACCATAGCATCTGACGGGGGGTCCTCAGTATAGTGTAAGGGGACGGGCCATACCATAACATCTGACGGGGGTCCTCAGTATAGTGTAAGGGGACGGGGCCATACCATCTGACAGGGGTCCTCAGTATAGTGTAAGGGGACGGGGCCATACCATGACATCTGACGGGGGTTCTCAGTATAGTGTAAGGGAACGGGCCATACCATGACATCTGACGGGGGTCCTCAGTATAGTGTAAGGGGGACGGGGCCATACCATGACACCTGACGGGGGTTCTCAGTATAGTGAAAGGGGACGGGGCCATACCATCTGACAGGGGTCCTCAGTATAGTGTAAGGGGACAGGGCCATACCATCTGACGGGGGTCCACTGTATAGTGTAAGGGGACGGGCCATACCATGGCATCTGACGGGGGTCCTCTGTATAGTGTAAGGGAACGGGCCATACCATCTGACGGGGGTCCTCTGTATAGTGTAAGGGGACGGGCCATACCATAACATCTGACAGGGGTCCTCTGTATAGTGTAAGGGAACGGGCCATACCATCTGACGGGGGTCCTCTGTATAGTGTAAGGGGACGGGCCATACCATAACATCTGACGGGGGTCCTCTGTATAGTGTAAGGGGACGGGCCATACCATGACACCTGACGGGGGTCCTCAGTATAGTGTAAGGGGGACGGGCCATACCATGACATCTGACGGGGGGTCCTCAGTATAGTGTAAGGGAACGGGCCATACCATGACATCTGACGGGGGTCCTCAGTATAGTGTAAGGGAACGGGCCATACCATGACATCTGACGGGGGTCCTCAGTATAGTGTAAGGGGACGGGCCATACCATGACACCTGACGGGGGGGGTCGTCCTCAGTACAGTGTCGGGGGGGGGGGTCCTCGGTACAGTGTCGGGGGGGGGGTCCTCGGTACAGTGTCGGGGGGGGGGTCCTCGGTACAGTGTCGGGGGGGTCCTCGGTACAGTGTCGGGGGGGGTCCTCGGTACAGTGTCGGGGGGGGGGTCCTCGGTACAGTGTCGGGGGGGGGGGTCCTCGGTACAGTGTCGGGGGGGGGGTCCTCGGTACAGTGTCGGGGGGGGGGTCCTCGGTACAGTGTCGGGGGGGGTCCTCGGTACAGTGTCGGGGGGGGGGTCCTCGGTACAGTGTCGGGGGGGGGGTCCTCGGTACAGTGTCGGGGGGGGGGGGTCCTCGGTACAGTGTCGGGGGGGGTCCTCGGTACAGTGTCCGGGGGGGGGGTCCTCGGTACAGTGTCGGGGGGGGGGGTCCTCGGTACAGTGTCGGGGGGGGTCCTCGGTACAGTGTCGGGGGGGGGGTCCTCGGTACAGTGTCGGGGGGGGTCCTCGGTACAGTGTCGGGGGGGGGTCCTCGGTACAGTGTCGGGGGGGGGGGGGGGTTCCTCGGTACAGTGTCGGGGGGGGGGTCCTCGGTACAGTGTCGGGGGGGGGGGTTCCTCGGTACAGTGTCGGGGGGGGGGGTCCTCGGTACAGTGTCGGGGGGGGGGGTCCTCGGTACAGTGTCGGGGGGGGGTCCTCGGTACAGTGTCGGGGGGGAGGGGGGTCCTCGGTACAGTGTCGGGGGGGGGGTCCTCGGTACAGTGTCGGGGGGGGGGGGTTCCTCGGTACAGTGTCGGGGGGGGTCCTCGGTACAGTGTCAGGGGGGGTCTTCGGTACAGTGTCGGGGGGGGGGGTCCTCGGTACAGTGTCGGGGGGGGGGTCCTCGGTACAGTGTCGGGGGGGGGGTCCTCGGTACAGTGTCGGGGGGGGGGGGTCCTCGGTACAGTGTCGGGGGGGGGGGTCCTCGGTACAGTGTCGGGGGGGGGGTCCTCGGTACAGTGTCGGGGGGGGGGGGGGGGTCCTCACCATGGTTCCCGGGGTCTCGGTCTGGCCGCCCGGTATTTCTCCTCCATAGTTGCGCTCGAGTTTCCCGCGCCCGCCCGGAAGTCACGTGCCCGCCGGGAGTTGTAGTCTCCTCCCACAGACGCTGTCATCAGATTTGGAGTTTGTTGCTATGGAAACCGCCCGGCTTCTTCAGTCTGATTCTGTAAATTGCCCCCTGCATCATCATCATCATCATCATCATCATCATCATCATCATCATCCATCCCGGGTCTCCCCTGCATCATCATCATCATCATCCATCCCGGGTCTCCCCCTGCATCATCATCATCATCATCCATCCCGGGTCTCCCCCCTGCATCATCATCATCATCCATCCCGGGTCTCCTCCCTGCATCATCATCATCATCATCCATCCCGGGTCTCCCCCTGCATCATCATCATCATCCATCCCGGGTCTCCCCCCTGCATCATCATCATCATCCATCCCGGGTCTCCCCCCTGCATCATCATCATCCATCCCGGGTCTCCCCCCTGCATCATCATCATCCATCCCGGGTCTCCCCCCTGCATCATCATCATCCATCCCGGGTCTCCCCCCTGCATCATCATCATCCATCCCGGGTCTCCCCCTGCATCATCATCATCATCATCATCATCCATCCCGGGTCTCCCCCTGCATCATCATCATCATCATCCATCCCGGGTCTCCCCCTGCATCATCATCATCATCCATCCCGGGTCTCCCCCCTGCATCATCATCATCCATCCCGGGTCTCCCCCCTGCATCATCATCATCATCCATCCCGGGTCTCCCCCCTGCATCATCATCATCCATCCCGGGTCTCCCCGTGCATCATCATCATCCATCCCGGGTCTCCCCCCTGCATCATCATCCAATCCGGGTCTCCCCCCTGCATCATCATCATCATCCATCCCGGGTCTCCCCCCTGCATCATCATCATCATCCATCCCGGGTCTCCCCCCTGCATCATCATCATCCATCCCGGGTCTCCCCCCTGCATCATCATCATCATCATCATCATCATCATCCACCCGGGTCTCCCCCCTGCATCATCATCATCCATCCCGGGTCTCCCCCCTGCATCATCATCATCCATCCTGGGTCTCCCCCCTGCATCATCATCATCCATCCCGGGTCTATCCCCTGCATCATCATCATCATCCATCCCGGGTCTCCCCCCTGCATCATCATCATCATCCACCCCGGGTCTCCCCCCTGCATCATCATCATCATCCATCCCGGGTCTCCTCCCTGCATCATCATCATCCAATCCGGTCTCCCCCCTGCATCATCATCATCATCATCATCATCCATCCCGGGTCTCCCCCCTGCATCATCATCATCCATCCCGGGTCTCCCCCCTGCATCATCATCATCCATCCCGGGTCTCCCCCTGCATCATCATCATCATCCATCCTGGGTCTGCCCCCTGCATCATCATCATCCAATCCGGGTCTCCCCCCTGCATCATCATCATCCATCCCGGGTCTCCCCCTGCATCATCATCATCATCCATCCCGGGTCTCCCCCCTGCATCATCATCATCATCCACCCCGGGTCTCCCCCCCTGCATCATCATCCAATCCGGGTCTCCCCCCTGCATCATCATCATCATCATCCATCCCGGGTCTCCCCCTGCATCATCATCATCCATCCCGGGTCTCCCCCTGCATCATCATCATCCATCCCGGGTCTCCCCCCTGCATCATCATCATCCATCCCGGGTCTCCTCCCTGCATCATCATCATCCATCCGCGGGTTTGCCCCCTGCATCATCATCATCCAATCCGGGTCTCCCCCCTGCATCATCATCATCATCATCCATCCCGGGTCTCCCCCTGCATCATCATCATCCATCCCGGGTCTCCCCCTGCATCATCATCATCATCATCCATCCCGGGTCTCCCCCTGCATCATCATCATCCATCCGGGTCTCCTCCCTGCATCATCATCATCCATCCCGGGTCTCCCCCTGCATCATCATCATCATCCATCCCGGGTCACCCCCCTGCATCATCATCATCATCCATCCCGGGTCTCCCCCCTGCATCATCATCATCATCCATCCCGGGTCTCCCCCCCTGCATCATCATCATCCATCCCGGGTCTCCCCCCTGCATCATCATCCATCCCGGGTCTCCCCCTGCATCATCATCCATCCCGGGTCTCCCCCTGCATCATCATCATCATCCATCCCGGGTCTCCCCCCTGCATCATCATCATCATCCATCCCGGGTCTCCCCCCTGCATCATCATCATCATCCATCCCGGGTCTCCCCCTGCATCATCATC
Source organism: Hyla sarda (assembly GCF_029499605.1). NCBI lineage: Eukaryota > Metazoa > Chordata > Amphibia > Anura > Hylidae > Hyla > Hyla sarda. Next base: position 18,777 of record NW_026609489.1, on the reverse strand, counting down.
ATCATCCATCCCGGGTCTCCCCCTGCATCATCATCATCATCCATCCCGAGTCTCCCCCCTGCATCATCATCATCATCCATCCCGGTCTCCCCCCTGCATCATCATCATCATCCATCCCGGGTCTCCCCCTGCATCATCATCATCATCCATCCCGGGTCTCCCCCCTGCATCATCATCATCATCCATCCCGGGTCTCCCCCCCCTGCATCATCATCATCCATCTTGGGTCTCCCCCTGCATCATCATCATCATCCATCCCGGGTCTCCCCCCTGCATCATCATCATCATCCATCCCGGGTCTCCCCTGCATCATCATCCATCCCGGGTCTCCCCCCTGCATCATCATCCATCCCGGGTCTCCCCCTGCATCATCATCATCATCATCCATCCCGGGTCTCCCCCTGCATCATCATCATCATCCATCCCGGGTCTCCCCCTGCATCATCATCATCATCCATCCCGGGTCTCCCCCTGCATCATCATCATCATCATCCATCCCGGGTCTCCCCCTGCATCATCATCATCATCATCATCATCCATCCCGGGTCTCCCCCTGCATCATCATCATCATCATCCATCCCGGGTCTCCTCCCTGCATCATCATCATCCATCCCGGGTCTCCCCCTGCATCATCATCATCATCCATCCCGGGTCTCCCCCCTGCATCATCATCATCATCCATCCCGGGTTTGCCCCCTGCATCATCATCATCCAATCCGGGTCTCCCCCCTGCATCATCATCATCATCATCCATCCCAGGTCTGCCCCCTGCATCATCATCATCCATCCCTGGTCTCCCCCTGCATCATCATCCATCCCAGGTCTGCCCCCTGCATCATCATCATCCATCCCGGGTCTCCACCTGCATCATCATCATCCAATCCGGGTCTCCTCCCTGCATCATCATCATCCATCCCGGGTCTCCCCCTGCATCATCATCATCATCCATCCCGGGTCTCCCCCTGCATCATCATCATCCATCCCGGGTCTCCGCCCCTGCATCATCATCCATCCCAGTCTCCCCCCTGCATCATCATCCATCCCGGGTCTCCCCTGCATCATCATCCATCCCGGGTCTCCTCCCTGCATCATCATCATCCATCCCGGGTCTGCCCCCTGCATCATCATCATCCATCCCGGGTCTCCCCCTGCATCATCATCATCCATCCCGGGTCTCCCCCCTGCATCATCATCATCCATCCCGGGTCTCCCCCCTGCATCATCATCATCCATCCCGGGTCTCCCCCCTGCATCATCATCATCATCCATCCCGGGTCTCCCCCCTGCATCATCATCATCATCCATCCCGGGTCTCCCCCCTGCATCATCATCATCCATCCCGGGTCTCCCCCCTGCATCATCATCATCCATCCCGGGTCTACCCGTGCATCATCATCATCCATCCCGGGTCTCCCCCCTGCATCATCATCATCCATCCCGGGTCTCCCCCTGCATCATCATCATCATCCATCCCGGGTCTCCCCCCTGCATCATCATCATCATCCATCCCGGGTCTCCCCCCTGCATCATCATCCATCCCGGGTCTCCCCCCTGAATCATCATCATCATCCATCCCGGGTCTCCCCCCTGAATCATCATCATCATCCATCCCGGGTCTCCCCCCTGCATCATCATCCATCCCGGGTCTCCCCCTGCATCATCATCATCCATCCCGGGTCTCCCCCTGCATCATCATCATCATCCATCCCGGGTCTCCCCTGCATCATCATCATCATCCATCCCGGGTCTCCCCCTGCATCATCATCATCATCCATCCCGGGTCTCCCCCTGCATCATCATCATCATCATCATCCATCCCGGGTCTCCCCCTGCATCATCATCATCATCATCCATCCCGGGTCTCCCCCTGCATCATCATCATCATCATCCATCCCGGGTCTCCTCCCTGCATCATCATCATCCATCCCGGGTCTCCCCCTGCATCATCATCATCATCCATCCCGGGTCTGCCCCCTGCATCATCATCATCATCCATCCCGGGTCTCCTCCCTGCATCATCATCATCATCCATCCCAGGTCTGCCCCCTGCATCATCATCATCCATCCCGGGTCTCCCCCTGCATCATCATCATCCAATCCGGGTCTCCTCCCTGCATCATCATCATCCATCCCGGGTCTCCCCCCTGCATCATCATCCATCCCGGGTCTCCCCCTGCATCATCATCATCATCCATCCCAGGTCTGCCCCCTGCATCATCATCATCCATCCCAGGTCTCCCCCTGCATCATCATCATCCAATCCGGGTCTCCTCCCTGCATCATCATCATCCATCCCGGGTCTCCCCCTGCATCATCATCATCATCCATCCCGGGTCTCCCCTGCATCATCATCATCATCCATCCCGGGTCTCCCCCTGCATCATCATCATCATCCATCCCGGGTCTCCCCCCCTGCATCATCATCATCCATCCCAGTCTCCCCCCTGCATCATCATCCATCCCGGGTCTCCCCCCTGCATCATCATCCATCCCGGGTCTCCTCCCTGCATCATCATCATCCATCCCGGGTCTGCCCCCTGCATCATCATCATCCATCCCGGGTCTCCCCCTGCATCATCATCATCATCATCCACCCCGGGTCTCCCCCCTGCATCATCATCATCCATCCCGGGTCTCCCCCCTGCATCATCATCATCCATCCCGGGTCTCCCCCCTGCATCATCATCATCCATCCCGGGTCTCCTCCCTGCATCATCATCATCCATCCCGGGTCTCCCCCCTGCATCATCATCATCATCCATCCTGGGTCTCCCCCTGCATCATCATCATCATCATCCATCCCGGGTCTCCCCCCTGCATCATCATCCATCCCGGGTCTATCCCCTGCATCATCATCATCCATCCCGGGTCTCCCCCTGCAGCATCATCATCATCCATCCCGGGTCTCCTCCCTGCATCATCATCATCATCCATCCCGGGTCTCCCCCCTGCATCATCATCCATCCCGGGTCTCCCCCTGCATCATCATCATCCATCCCGGGTCTCCCCCTGCATCATCATCATCCATCCCGGGTCTCCTCCCTGCATCATCATCATCCATCCCGGGTCTCCCCCTTGCATCATCATCATCCATCCCGGGTCTCCCCCTGCATCATCATCATCATCCATCCCAGGTCTGCCCCCTGCATCATCATCATCATCCATCCCGGGTCTCCTCCCTGCATCATCATCATCCAATCCGGGTCTCCTCCCTGCATCATCATCATCCATCCCGGGTCTCCCCCTGCATCATCATCATCATCCATCCCGGGTCTCCCCCTGCATCATCATCATCATCATCCATCCCGGGTCTCCCCCCCTGCATCATCATCATCATCCATCCCGGGTCTCCCCCCTGCATCATCATCCATCCCGGGTCTCCCCCTGCATCATCATCCATCCCGGGTCTCCTCCCTGCATCATCATCATCCATCCCGGGTCTGCCCCCTGCATCATCATCATCCATCCCGGGTCTCCCCCTGCATCATCATCATCCATCCCGGGTCTCCCCCCTGCATCATCATCATCCATCCCGGGTCTCCCCCCTGCATCATCATCATCCATCCCGGGTCTCCTCCCTGCATCATCATCATCATCCATCCCGGGTCTCTCCCCCCTGCATCATCATCATCCATCCCGGATCTCCCCCCTGCATCATCATCATCATCATCCATCCCGGGTCTCCCCCTGCATCATCATCATCATCCATCCCGGGTCTCCCCCCTGCATCATCATCATCCATCCCGGGTCTATCCCCTGCATCATCATCATCCATCCGGGTCTCCCCCCTGCAGCATCATCATCATCCATCCCGGGTCTCCTCCCTGCATCATCATCATCATCATCCATCCCGGGTCTCCCCCCTGCATCATCATCCATCCCGGGTCTCCCCCTGCATCATCATCATCCATCCCGGGTCTCCCCCTGCATCATCATCATCCATCCCGGGTCTCTCCCCTGCATCATCATCATCCATCCCGGGTCTGCCCCCTGCATCATCATCATCCATCCCGGGTCTCCCCCCTGCATCATCATCATCCATCCCGGGTCTCCCCCTGCATCATCATCATCCATCCCGGGTCTCCCCCCTGCATCATCATCATCATCCATCCCGGGTCTGCCCCTGCATCATCATCATCCATCCCGGGTCTCCTCCCTGCATCATCATCATCATCCATCCGGGTCTATCCCCTGCATCATCATCATCCATCCCGGGTCTCCCCCCTGCATTATCATCATCCATCCCGGGTCTCCCCCTGCATCATCATCATCCATCCCGGGTCTCCCCCCTGCATCATCATCATCCATCCCGGGTCTGCCCCCTGCATCATCATCATCATCCATCCCGGGTCTGCCCCCTGCATCATCATCATCCATCCCGGGTCTCCTCCCTGCATCATCATCATCATCCATCCCGGGTCTGCCCCCTGCATCATCATCATCCATCCCGGGTCTCCTCCCTGCATCATCATCATCATCCATCCCGGGTCTCCCCCTTGCATCATCATCATCCATCCCGGGTCTCCCCCTGCATCATCATCATCCATCCCGGGTCTCCCCCCTGCATCATCATCATCATCCATCCCGGGTCTCCCCCCTGCATCATCATCATCCATCCCGGGTCTCCCCCTGCATCATCATCATCCATCCCGGGTCTCCCCCCTGCATCATCATCATCCATCCCGGGTCTCCCCCCTGCATCATCATCATCCATCCCGGGTCTCCCCCTGCATCATCATCATCCATCCCGGGTCTCCCCCCTGCATCATCATCATCATCCATCCCGGGTCTCCTCCCTGCATCATCATCATCCATTCCGGGTCTCCCCCTGCATCATCATCATCCATCCCGGGTCTCCCCCCTGCATCATCATCATCATCCATCCCGGGTCTATCCCCTGCATCATCATCATCCATCCCGGGTCTCCCCCTGCATCATCATCATCCATCCCGGGTCTCCTCCCTGCATCATCATCCATCCCGGGTCTCCCCCCTGCATCATCATCCATCCCGGGTCTCCTCCCTGCATCATCATCCATCCTGGGTCTCCTCCCTGCATCATCATCATCCATCCCGGGTCTCCTCCCTGCATCATCATCCATCCCGGGTCTCCCCCCTGCATCATCATCATCCATCCCGGGTCTCCCCCCTGCATCATCATCCATCCCGGGTCTCCTCCCTGCATCATCATCATCATCCATCCCAGGTCTCCCCCTGCATCATCATCCATCCCAAGTCTCCCCCTGCATCATCATCCATCCCGGGTCTCCCCCTTGCATCATCATCATCCATCCCGGGTCTGCCCCCTGCATCATCATCATCATCATCCATCCCGGGTCTGCCCCCTGCATCATCATCATCCATCCCGGGTCTGCCCCCTGCATCATCATCATCATCCATCCCGGGTCTCGCCCCTGCATCATCATCATCCATCCCGGGTCTCGCCCCTGCATCATCATCATCCATCCCGGGTCTCCCCCTGCATCATCATCATCCATCCCGGGTCTCCCCCCTGCATCATCATCATCCATCCCGGGTCTCCCCCTGCATCATCATCATCCATCCCGGGTCTCCCCCCTGCATCATCATTATCCATCCCGGGTCTCCCCCCTGCATCATCATCATCCATCCCGGGTCTCCCCCCTGCATCATCATCATCCATCCCGGGTCTCCCCCCTGCATCATCATCATCCATCCCGGGTCTCCCCCCTGCATCATCATCATCCATCCCGGGTCTCCCCCCTGCATCACCATCATCCATCCCGGGTCTCCCCCTGCATCATCATCATCCATCCCGGGTCTCTCCCCTGCATCATCATCATCATCCATCCCGGGTCTCCTCCCTGCATCATCATCCATCCCGGGTCTCCTCCCTGCATCATCATCATCATCCATCCCGGGTCTCCCCCCTGCATCATCATCCATCCCGGGTCTCCCCCCTGCATCATCATCATCATCCATCCCGGGTCTCCCCCCTGCATCATCATCATCATCCATCCCGGGTCTCCCCCCCTGCATCATCATCATTCATCCCAGGTCTCCCCCTGCATCATCATCCATCCCGGGTCTCCCCCTTGCATCATCATCATCCATCCCGGGTCTCCCCCCTGCATCATCATCATCCATCCTAGGTCTCCCCCCTGCATCATCATCCATCCCGGGTCTCCTCCTGCATCATCATCATCATCCATCCCGGGTCTGCCCCCTGCATCATCATCATCCATCCCGGGTCTCCCCCCTGCATCATCATCATCCATCCCGGGTCTCCCCCCTGCATCATCATCATCCATCCCGGGTCTCCCCCCTGCATCATCATCATCATCATCCATCCCGGGTCTCCCCCCTGCATCATCATCATCCATCCCGGGTCTCCCCCCTGCATCATCATCATCCATCCCGGGTCTCCCCCTGCATCATCATCATCATCATCCATCCCGGGTCTCCCCCCTGCATCATCATCCATCCCGGGTCTCCCCCCTGCATCATCATCATCCATCCCGGGTCTCCCCCCTGCATCATCATCATCATCCATGCTGGGTCTGCCCCCTGCATCATCATCATCATCCATCCCGGGTCTCGCCCCTGCATCATCATCATCCATCCCGGGTCTCGCCCCTGCATCATCATCATCCATCCCGGGTCTCCCCCTGCATCATCATCATCCATCCCGGGTCTCCCCCCTGCATCATCATCATCCATCCCGGGTCTCCCCCCTGCATCATCATCATCATCCATCCCGGGTCTCCCCCTGCATCATCATCATCCATCCCGGGTCTCCCCCCTGCATCATCATTATCCATCCCGGGTCTCCCCCCTGCATCATCATCATCCATCCCGGGTCTCCCCCCTGCATCATCATCATCCATCCCGGGTCTCCCCCCTGCATCATCATCATCCATCCCGGGTCTCCCCCCTGCATCATCATCATCCATCCCGGGTCTCCTCCCTGCATCATCATCATCATCCATCCCGGGTCTCCCCCCTGCATCATCATCCATCCCGGGTCTCCCCCCTGCATCATCATCATCATCATCCATCCCGGGTCTCCCCCCTGCATCATCATCATCATCCATCCCGGGTCTCCCCCCTGCATCATCATCATCATCCATCCCGGGTCTCCCCCCTGCATCATCATCATCATTCATCCCAGGTCTCCCCCTGCATCATCATCCATCCCGGGTCTCCCCCTTGCATCATCATCATCCATCCCGGGTCTCCCCCCTGCATCATCATCATCCATCCTAGGTCTCCCCCCTGCATCATCATCCATCCCGGGTCTCCTCCTGCATCATCATCATCATCCATCCCGGGTCTACCCCCTGCATCATCATCATCCATCCCGGGTCTCCCCCCTGCATCATCATCATCCATCCCGGGTCTCCCCCCTGCATCATCATCATCCATCCCGGGTCTCCCCCCTGCATCATCATCATCATCATCCATCCCGGGTCTCCCCCCTGCATCATCATCATCCATCCCGGGTCTCCCCCCTGCATCATCATCATCCATCCCGGGTCTCCCCCTGCATCATCATCATCATCCATCCCGGGTCTCCCCCCTGCATCATCATCCATCCCGGGTCTCCTCCCTGCATCATCATCATCCATCCCGGGTCTCCCCCCTGCATCATCATCATCCATCCCGGGTCTCCCCCTGCATCATCATCATCATCCATCCCGGGTCTCCCCCTGCATCATCATCATCCATCCCGGGTCTCCTCCCTGCATCATCATCATCCATCCCGGGTCTCCCCCTTGCATCATCATCATCCATCCCGGGTCTCCCCCTGCATCATCATCATCATCCATCCCAGGTCTGCCCCCTGCATCATCATCATCATCCATCCCGGGTCTCCCCCTGCATCATCATCATCCAATCCGGGTCTCCTCCCTGCATCATCATCATCCATCCCGGGTCTCCCCCTGCATCATCATCATCATCCATCCCGGGTCTCCCCCTGCATCATCATCATCATCATCCATCCCGGGTCTCCCCCCCTGCATCATCATCATCATCCATCCCGGGTCTCCCCCCTGCATCATCATCCATCCCGGGTCTCCCCCTGCATCATCATCCATCCCGGGTCTCCTCCCTGCATCATCATCATCCATCCCGGGTCTGCCCCCTGCATCATCATCATCCATCCCGGGTCTCCCCCTGCATCATCATCATCCATCCCGGGTCTCCCCCCTGCATCATCATCATCCATCCCGGGTCTCCCCCCTGCATCATCATCATCCATCCCGGGTCTCCTCCCTGCATCATCATCATCATCCATCCCGGGTCTCTCCCCCCTGCATCATCATCATCCATCCCGGATCTCCCCCCTGCATCATCATCATCATCATCCATCCCGGGTCTCCCCCTGCATCATCATCATCATCCATCCCGGGTCTCCCCCCTGCATCATCATCATCCATCCCGGGTCTATCCCCTGCATCATCATCATCCATCCCGGGTCTCCCCCCTGCAGCATCATCATCATCCATCCCGGGTCTCCTCCCTGCATCATCATCATCATCATCCATCCCGGGTCTCCCCCCTGCATCATCATCATCCATCCCGGGTCTCCCCCTGCATCATCATCATCCATCCCGGGTCTCCCCCTGCATCATCATCATCCATCCCGGGTCTCCTCCCTGCATCATCATCATCCATCCCGGGTCTGCCCCCTGCATCATCATCATCCATCCCGGGTCTCCCCCCTGCATCATCATCATCCATCCCGGGTCTCCCCCTGCATCATCATCATCCATCCCGGGTCTCCCCCCTGCATCATCATCATCATCCATCCCGGGTCTGCCCCCTGCATCATCATCATCCATCCCGGGTCTCCTCCCTGCATCATCATCATCATCCATCCCGGGTCTATCCCCTGCATCATCATCATCCATCCCGGGTCTCCCCCCTGCATTATCATCATCCATCCCGGGTCTCCCCCTGCATCATCATCATCCATCCCGGGTCTCCCCCCTGCATCATCATCATCCATCCCGGGTCTGCCCCCTGCATCATCATCATCATCCATCCCGGGTCTGCCCCCTGCATCATCATCATCCATCCCGGGTCTCCTCCCTGCATCATCATCATCATCCATCCCGGGTCTGCCCCCTGCATCATCATCATCCATCCCGGGTCTCCTCCCTGCATCATCATCATCATCCATCCCGGGTCTCCCCCTTGCATCATCATCATCCATCCCGGGTCTCCCCCTGCATCATCATCATCCATCCCGGGTCTCCCCCCTGCATCATCATCATCATCCATCCCGGGTCTCCCCCCTGCATCATCATCATCCATCCCGGGTCTCCCCCTGCATCATCATCATCATCATCCATCCCGGGTCTCCCCCCTGCATCATCATCATCCATCCCGGGTCTCCCCCCTGCATCATCATCATCCATCCCGGGTCTCCCCCTGCATCATCATCATCCATCCCGGGTCTCCCCCCTGCATCATCATCATCATCCATCCCGGGTCTCCTCCCTGCATCATCATCATCATCCATCCCGGGTCTCCCCCCTGCATCATCATCATCATCCATTCCGGGTCTCCCCCCTGCATCATCATCATCCATCCCGGGTCTCCCCCCTGCATCATCATCATCATCCATCCCGGGTCTATCCCCTGCATCATCATCATCCATCCCGGGTCTCCCCCCTGCATCATCATCATCCATCCCGGGTCTCCTCCCTGCATCATCATCCATCCCGGGTCTCCCCCCTGCATCATCATCCATCCCGGGTCTCCTCCCTGCATCATCATCCATCCTGGGTCTCCTCCCTGCATCATCATCATCCATCCCGGGTCTCCTCCCTGCATCATCATCCATCCCGGGTCTCCCCCCTGCATCATCATCATCCATCCCGGGTCTCCCCCCTGCATCATCATCCATCCCGGGTCTCCTCCCTGCATCATCATCATCATCCATCCCAGGTCTCCCCCTGCATCATCATCCATCCCAAGTCTCCCCCCTGCATCATCATCCATCCCGGGTCTCCCCCTTGCATCATCATCATCCATCCCGGGTCTGCCCCCTGCATCATCATCATCATCATCCATCCCGGGTCTGCCCCCTGCATCATCATCATCCATCCCGGGTCTGCCCCCTGCATCATCATCATCATCCATCCCGGGTCTCGCCCCTGCATCATCATCATCCATCCCGGGTCTCGCCCCTGCATCATCATCATCCATCCTGGGTCTCCCCCTGCATCATCATCATCCATCCCGGGTCTCCCCCCTGCATCATCATCATCCATCCCGGGTCTCCCCCTGCATCATCATCATCCATCCCGGGTCTCCCCCCTGCATCATCATTATCCATCCCGGGTCTCCCCCCTGCATCATCATCATCCATCCCGGGTCTCCCCCCTGCATCATCATCATCCATCCCGGGTCTCCCCCCTGCATCATCATCATCCATCCCGGGTCTCCCCCCTGCATCATCATCATCCATCCCGGGTCTCCCCCCTGCATCACCATCATCCATCCCGGGTCTCCCCCTGCATCATCATCATCCATCCCGGGTCTCTCCCCTGCATCATCATCATCATCCATCCCGGGTCTCCTCCCTGCATCATCATCCATCCCGGGTCTCCTCCCTGCATCATCATCATCATCCATCCCGGGTCTCCCCCCTGCATCATCATCCATCCCGGGTCTCCCCCCTGCATCATCATCATCATCATCCATCCCGGGTCTCCCCCCTGCATCATCATCATCATCCATCCCGGGTCTCCCCCCCTGCATCATCATCATTCATCCCAGGTCTCCCCCTGCATCATCATCCATCCCGGGTCTCCCCCTTGCATCATCATCATCCATCCCGGGTCTCCCCCCTGCATCATCATCATCCATCCTAGGTCTCCCCCCTGCATCATCATCCATCCCGGGTCTCCTCCTGCATCATCATCATCATCCATCCCGGGTCTGCCCCCTGCATCATCATCATCCATCCCGGGTCTCCCCCCTGCATCATCATCATCCATCCCGGGTCTCCCCCCTGCATCATCATCATCCATCCCGGGTCTCCCCCCTGCATCATCATCATCATCATCATCCATCCCGGGTCTCCCCCCTGCATCATCATCATCCATCCCGGGTCTCCCCCCTGCATCATCATCATCCATCCCGGGTCTCCCCCTGCATCATCATCATCATCATCCATCCCGGGTCTCCCCCCTGCATCATCATCCATCCCGGGTCTCCCCCCTGCATCATCATCATCCATCCCGGGTCTCCCCCCTGCATCATCATCATCATCATCCATGCTGGGTCTGCCCCCTGCATCATCATCATCATCCATCCCGGGTCTCGCCCCTGCATCATCATCATCCATCCCGGGTCTCCCCCTGCATCATCATCATCCATCCCGGGTCTCCCCCCTGCATCATCATCATCCATCCCGGGTCTCCCCCCTGCATCATCATCATCATCCATCCCGGGTCTCCCCCTGCATCATCATCATCCATCCCGGGTCTCCCCCCTGCATCATCATTATCCATCCCGGGTCTCCCCCCTGCATCATCATCATCCATCCCGGGTCTCCCCCCTGCATCATCATCCATCCCGGGTCTCCCCCCTGCATCATCATCATCCATCCTAGGTCTCCCCCCTGCATCATCATCCATCCCGGGTCTCCTCCTGCATCATCATCATCATCCATCCCGGGTCTGCCCCCTGCATCATCATCATCCATCCCGGGTCTCCCCCCTGCATCATCATCATCCATCCCGGGTCTCCCCCCTGCATCATCATCATCCATCCCGGGTCTCCCCCCTGCATCATCATCATCATCCATCCCGGGTCTCCCCCCTGCATCATCATCATCCATCCCGGGTCTCCCCCCTGCATCATCATCATCCATCCCGGGTCTCCCCCTGCATCATCATCATCATCATCCATCCCGGGTCTCCCCCCTGCATCATCATCCATCCCGGGTCTCCCCCCTGCATCATCATCATCCATCCCGGGTCTCCCCCCTGCATCATCATCATCATCATCCATGCTGGGTCTGCCCCCTGCATCATCATCATCATCCATCCCGGGTCTCGCCCCTGCATCATCATCATCCATCCCGGGTCTCCCCCTGCATCATCATCATCCATCCCGGGTCTCCCCCCTGCATCATCATCATCCATCCCGGGTCTCCCCCCTGCATCATCATCATCATCCATCCCGGGTCTCCCCCTGCATCATCATCATCCATCCCGGGTCTCCCCCCTGCATCATCATTATCCATCCCGGGTCTCCCCCCTGCATCATCATCATCCATCCCGGGTCTCCCCCCTGCATCATCATCATCCATCCCGGGTCTCCCCCCTGCATCATCATCATCCATCCCGGGTCTCCCCCCTGCATCATCATCATCCATCCCGGGTCTCCTCCCTGCATCATCATCATCATCCATCCCGGGTCTCCCCCCTGCATCATCATCCATCCCGGGTCTCCCCCCTGCATCATCATCCATCCCGGGTCTCCCCCCTGCATCATCATCATCATCATCCATCCCGGGTCTCCCCCCTGCATCATCATCATCATCCATCCCGGGTCTCCCCCCTGCATCATCATCATCATTCATCCCAGGTCTCCCCCTGCATCATCATCCATCCCGGGTCTCCCCCTTGCATCATCATCATCCATCCCGGGTCTCCCCCCTGCATCATCATCATCCATCCTAGGTCTCCCCCCTGCATCATCATCCATCCCGGGTCTCCTCCTGCATCATCATCATCATCCATCCCGGGTCTACCCCCTGCATCATCATCATCCATCCCGGGTCTCCCCCCTGCATCATCATCCATCCCGGGTCTCCCCCCTGCATCATCATCATCCATCCCGGGTCTCCCCCCTGCATCATCATCATCATCATCATCCATCCCGGGTCTCCCCCCTGCATCATCATCATCCATCCCGGGTCTCCCCCCTGCATCATCATCATCCATCCCGGGTCTCCCCCTGCATCATCATCATCATCCATCCCGGGTCTCCTCCCTGCATCATCATCATCCATCCCGGGTCTCCCCCCTGCATCATCATCATCCATCCCGGGTCTCCCCCCTGCATCATCATCATCCATCCCGGGTCTCCCCCCTGCATCATCATCATCATCCATCCTGGGTCTCCCCCCTGCATCATCATCATCATCATCCATCCTGGGTCTCCCCCCTGCATCATCATATCAGATCTCCCGAGAAGACAGCACAAAAAAATAAAATAAAGGGATCCATAGCTGCCGCTGGTGCCTCTTCCTGGAGGTCATTGAGTCACCCCGCCCTCGCCCTGCGGCATCGGTCACCCCGCCCTCGCCCTGCGGCATCGGTCACCCCCGCCCTCGCCCTGCGGCATCGGTCACCCCGCACTCGCCCTGCGGCATCGGTCACCCCGCACTCGCCCTGCGGCATCGGTCACCCCGCACTCGCCCTGCGGCATCGGTCACCCCGCACTCGCCCTGCGGCAACGGTCACCCCGCACTCGCCCTGCGGCAACGGTCACCCCGCACTCGCCCTGCGGCAACGGTCACCCCGCACTCCCCTGCGGCATCGGTCACCCCGCACTCGCCCTGCGGCATCGGTCACCCCGCACTCGCCCTGCGGCAACGGTCACCCCGCACTCCCCTGCGGCACCGGTCACCCCGCACTCTCCTGCGGCACCGGCCACCCCGCACTCTCCTGCGGCACCGGTCACCCCGCACTCTCCTGCGGCACCGGTCACCCCGCACTCTCCTGCGGCACCGGTCACCCCGCACTCTCCTGCGGCACCGGTCACCCCGCACTCTCCTGCGGCACCGGTCACCCCGCACTCTCCTGCGGCACCGGTCACCCCCGCACTCTCCTGCGGCACCGGTCACCCCGCACTCTCCTGCGGCACCGGTCACCCCGCACTCTCCTGCGGCACCGGTCACCCCGCACTCTCCTGCGGCACCGGTCACCCCGCCAGATGACGGGACTCACTGACCACCGGCAACCAGGGAGATAATGGCGGCAGGCATGGATCCCTTTATTTTACTGCCGGCAGTCTGAAACACAATATTTTACATCCCGGAGTACTCCTTTAATGTCTCATCTAGGTAAAGGACTTTTTGGGGCTCATAGCACCCCCTCCCCCCAGCTGTAGTAGATCTCCTGGGGGATCACATCTATTGGCGCCATATTGTTACATTCTCACAGTGAAGGATCCAAAGGAAAAAAGTTGATACCAAGAAATTGTGACGGACAACAAAAAAAGCTTTATTACAGAGGGAGGAGATTTCAGTAGTCACCGACCAATCACGTCAGCTGCAGCCATTGTGGAAAGTCTCCTCCAGACTGTTCCTCACCCCAACAGTCCTGCACAAAATCCCAGAACCTGATGAGTCTATAACAAGGACTATGAACGTGTCTCTCCCCCCCCCCCCCCCCCCCCCCTCTCAGAAGAGTCTGGGGTCCACTCCTGAGTAGATTACAAGGCCCACCCCCAAATAGAATCCGAGGCTCCGCCCTCACCCGGGTTATAGAAAAGTCACATCGTCCTGGGACTGCACCCAGCGCCAGTGGGCATCATATTCCAGGTGGACCTTGCTGGACGCCCTCCCGTTCTGGCTTGGCCTTAGTTTGGGTTTCTCCTCTAGGGGTTTCGTGTCCGGTTCCAGCTGCTTTGAGGGGCCGTTGGTCAGCGCCATATAACTGTCATGGTCGGTGGTGGTCAGTGGGAGGCGGCGGGGGGTGGAGACCACGGGCTCGCTGGTGCTCAGACTATACTCGTCCAGGTCATCGGCCAATGTGTCCAGGTAGCTGCCGATAGAGATGCTGTCCAGCCGGTCAGCGGGGTCCTGGAGACTGTTCCAGCTGCCGCGCCGCGACGTCTCCTGACTGCTGGTCAGACTACTGCAGCGACTGGTGAGGAGCGCCCCCTTCTCCTCCAGGATCCACTTCACAGCCTCGATCCCCTCATTCACAAGTAACAGCTGCTGCAGAATCTGGACATCAATGGATCGGAGACAGGCCTGCGGGGGAAGGGAAACAGATCATGGTCATCTACAAACCCCGAGGCTGCCCCCAATGTCCCCTCCAACACATCACAACCACAGGGGAGACCAGGGGCGGAGCTTAGGGTAATCTCTGGATACAAGGGGCACAAAGATTACCTAAATTATACAGTCACACCCACCCCCAATGATGTCATCACTGCCTGGGATACAGAAGGACCGCCCCCCATATCACCCCGCTGAGGGGTCCACACAGCCCGGAGATCACAGGAGACCTGTCCTGTACAACATCTGATGTCGGGCGCCGCTTATCACAATGGAAATTATTCCACGTCAGTAGTAATGTTCAAACCCAAAGTAAGGGATTTTATTTACAATAAAGTAATAATAGAACCAAGGATGCGTTTCGGGTGCACTCACCCCTTCCTCAGAATTCTTTATTCCCCTCTGTACTTACCAATCCCCACAGACTACAGTGGGTTAATATTTATGTAAATGAGCCTGAGATCAATATTTACACAACTGATATGTACTGAGGGGGAGGGGCAGATACACCTGTGTGAGAATATCCAGGACGAGTGTATTACAGGGGGAGGGTATCACACATACAGGGGGTCAGTACGGTATATAGGGGAGGGTATCATACATACGGGGGGGTCAGTACGGTATATAGGGGAGGGTATCATACATACAGGTCAGTACGGTATATAGGGGAGGGTATCATACATACAGGGGGACAGTACGGTATATAGGGGAGGGTATCATACATACAGGTCAGTACGGTATATAGGGGAGGGTATCATACATACAGGGGGTCAGTACGATATACAGGGGAGGGTATCATACATACAGGTCAGTACGGTATATAGGGGAGGGTATCACACATACGGGGGGGTCAGTACGGTATATAGGGGAGGGTATCACACATACGGGGGGGTCAGTACGGTATATAGGGGAGGGTATCACACATACGGGGGGGTCAGTACGGTATATAGGGGAGGGTATCACACATACGGGGGGGTCAGTACGGTATATAGGGGAGGGTATCACACATACGGGGGGGGTCAGTACGGTATATAGGGGAGGGTATCACACATACGGGGGGGTCAGTACGGTATATAGGGGAGGGTATCACACATACGGGGGGGGTCAGTACGGTATATAGGGGAGGGTATCACACATACGGGGGGGGTCAGTACGGTATATAGGGGAGGGTATCACACATACGGGGGGGTCAGTACGGTATATAGGGGAGGGTATCACACATACGGGGGTGTCAGTACGGTATATAGGGGAGGGTATCACACATACGGGGGTGTCAGTACGGTATATAGGGGAGGGTATCACACATACGGGGGGGTCAGTACGGTATATAGGGGAGGGTATCACACATACGGGGGGGTCAGTACGGTATATAGGGGAGGGTATCACACATACGGGGGTGTCAGTACGGTATATAGGGGAGGGTATCACACATACGGGGGGGTCAGTACGGTATATAGGGGAGGGTATCACACATACGGGGGTGTCAGTACGGTATATAGGGGAGGGTATCACACATACGGGGGGGGTCAGTACGGTATATAGGGGAGGGTATCACACATACGGGGGGGGTCAGTACGGTATATAGGGGAGGGTATCACACATACGGGGGGGTCAGTACGGTATATAGGGGAGGGTATCACACATACGGGGGGGGTCAGTACGGTATATAGGGGAGGGTATCACACATACGGGGGGGGGTCAGTACGGTATATAGGGGAGGGTATCATACATACAGGGGGACAGTACGGTATATAGGGGAGGGTATCATACATACAGGTCAGTACGGTATATAGGGGAGGGTATCATACATACAGGGGGTCAGTACGATATATAGGGGAGGGTATCATACATACAGGGGGACAGTACGGTATATAGGGGAGGGTATCACACATACAGGTCAGTACGGTATATAGGGGAGGGTATCACACATACGGGGGGGTCAGTACGGTATATAGGGGAGGGTATCACACATACGGGGGGGTCAGTACGGTATATAGGGGAGGGTATCACACATACGGGGGGGTCAGTACGGTATATAGGGGAGGGTATCACACATACGGGGGGGTCAGTACGGTATATAGGGGAGGGTATCACACATACGGGGGGGGTCAGTACGGTATATAGGGGAGGGTATCACACATACGGGGGGGGTCAGTACGGTATATAGGGGAGGGTATCACACATACGGGGGGGGGTCAGTACGGTATATAGGGGAGGGTATCACACATACGGGGGGGGTCAGTACGGTATATAGGGGAGGGTATCACACATACGGGGGGGGTCAGTACGGTATATAGGGGAGGGTATCACACATACGGGGGTGTCAGTACGGTATATAGGGGAGGGTATCACACATACGGGGGTGTCAGTACGGTATATAGGGGAGGGTATCACACATACGGGGGGGTCAGTACGGTATATAGGGGAGGGTATCACACATACGGGGGTGTCAGTACGGTATATAGGGGAGGGTATCACACATACGGGGGGGGGGTCAGTACGGTATATAGGGGAGGGTATCACACATACGGGGGGGGTCAGTACGGTATATAGGGGAGGGTATCACACATACGGGGGGGTCAGTACGGTATATAGGGGAGGGTATCACACATACGGGGGGGGTCAGTACGGTATATAGGGGAGGGTATCACACATACGGGGGGGGTCAGTACGGTATATAGGGGAGGGTATCACACATACGGGGGGGGGGTCAGTACGGTATATAGGGGAGGGTATCACACATACGGGGGGGGGGGGTCAGTACGGTATATAGGGGAGGGTATCACACATACGGGGGGGGGTCAGTGCGGTATATAGGGGAGGGTATCACACATACAGGGGGTCAGTGCGGTATATAGGGGAGGGTATCACACATACGGGGGGGGTCAGTACGGTATATAGGGGAGGGTATCACACATACGGGGGGGTCAGTACGGTATATAGGGGAGGGTATCACACATACGGGGGGTCAGTACGGTATATAGGGGAGGGTATCACACATACGGGGGGGGGGTCAGTGCGGTATATAGGGGAGGGTATCACACATACAGGGGGTCAGTGCGGTATATAGGGGAGGGTATCATACATACAGGGGGGGTCAGTACGGTATATAGGGGAGGGCATCATACATACGGGGGGGGGGGGTCAGTACGGTATATAGGAGAGGGTATCATACATACAGGGGGTCAGTACGGTATATAGGAGAGGGTATCATACATACAGGGGGTCAGTACGGTATATAGGGGAGGGTATCATACATACAGGGGGGTCAGTACGGTATATAGGGGAGATAACTGTATATTGGGGAGTATAACTGTATATTGGGGAGTATAACTGTATATTGGGGGGGAGTATAACTGTATATGGGGGGGGAGTATAACTGTATATGGGGAGGGGTATAACTGTATATGGGGAGGGGTATAACTGTATATGGGGGGGTATAACTGTATATGGGGGGTATAACTGTATATGGGGGGATAACTGTATATGGGGGGGGAGTATAACTGTATATGGGGGGGGAGTATAACTGTATATGGGGGGGGGAGTATAACTGTATATGGGGGGGTATAACTGTATATGGGGGATAACTGTATATTGGGGAGTATAACTGTATATGGGGGGGGGGGGGGGAGTATAACTGTATATGGGGGGGGAGAGTATAACTGTATATGGGGGGGGAGTATAACTGTATATGGGGGGGGAGTATAACTGTATATGGGGGGGGAGTATAACTGTATATGGGGGAGAGTATAACTGTATATGGGG
>NW_026609488.1:0-30960 GCF_029499605.1 Hyla sarda | reverse complement strand
TTAACTCATTTGTTCTCACTCACTCACTCACTCACTCACTCAATCACTCACTCACTCATTCACTCTCACTCACTCTCACTCTCTCACTCACTCGCTCACTAAGTCAGTCTCTCTCTCTCTCTCTCTTTTTCTTTTTATATATATTTTTTTCCGTCTTCTTCTTCTTCTTCTTCTTCTTCAGACCCTGTCATAGCACTAATGCCTTTCCAATACCACCAGCAGATGGAGACACTCCATTGCAACATTGGTTGTGAGCAGCAGTTTCTAAAAACAAATGCCTCACGGCGGATTTCCCATCCATCAATGTATGGTAAATTTTGTTTTTATCATTCACTGACCACAGAAACCAATGCATGGTCAAGCAACAGCAATGACACACCCTTGTGTATAGGCATGAGACCCTCATGTCATTTAACAGGATTCAGCACCACCCACAAGACAGCTACCTGTCATGTCATGTCAAACCTGCACAGGTGTGCTAGATTATTATTATTTAGTTTTATTTTATTTTTTTACACCAATCAGTGTGCAAACATGGTCATTAAAACGCTAAATGAATAGACGTTCATAAACCAGTCAGTGCAACTCATCATTTTGGTCTCCAATTCTCAAACTCAAATTCTCACCCACGGAGGATTAAATGAGAATCTTTCTTGTTTAACACTGGAATGGGGTGGTGCACTGTTCACTACCCGAAGATACTGCCACATCGGGTCAATGCATAGGGCGACAGAAGCAAGCTTCCAAATCAGCTCCCTTTCTCAAAAATCCATTTAATTTATGGTCCCCAGATAGGGAACGTATGTATCAGTATGTGCTCACAAGTCACCCAAGTGCAAGTATTCACACAAAAAAAAACGTGCCTCAGGATGCGATCTGTCGCAAGATCCTTTCTTTTTTTACACTTGATCTAAGCCAAAAGGCCTAGAGGGGATAACCGGGAAAGGGGTGGACCCAACCATGTCCCCTTCATGAGCACTCACATTACTCATAGGAATGGAAGGAAGGCTGGCAGCCAACCAGCCTCCCATACACTTTCTGGGTGGGTGGCAGTCAGCCACCCATACATACATACAGCACAGGCTAAACCCACATCATCACTTAAAAAAAGGACAGGCGACCATTGCACTCTGATGGAGCATTTAGCAATGCAATCCATAGCCTGGCTTTTGCCTGAACCCCCATCACTCCTCCTCTTGCATATAAGACAATATTTCAGATCTGCATATGAAAACAACACGCCTACCTTTGTTGCACATAGCTGCCTGCCTGTCTCTAGTTACCCCACTGGCTGTAGCTGCGTCCCTTCCGACATGGAATAACACCAACTGTAACGATAAACTGAAAATTAACAGTATAAACCTGCATCATTTTGGACTCTGGTATTTGCTGAATCCGGGTGACCTGACAATCGATGGTGGTGCCGCTGGTGATTCTGGCCTTCTTGGAATCTGTTGGGCCTATGTGTTAGCTCACACATCACTCTGGTATCCATGGTAACTACCACAACATGGTCATCTGCAGTTTACATCTAGCCCGTGGCATTGAATGGCATTTTAAAAGTGCTAAGGGTCCTGGTGCAATAATCCTCCCATGAGGATCAGCCTCAACGGCTTTGTAGATTGCACTCATGTCAGCAACTCCATATACATTTTTTTTTCTTCATGCTTCTTTCTTCATCCTTTTTTCTTTCTGTCATTCAGACTTTCATTCATTCGATCTCTCTCACTCACTTGCTTTAACTCATTTGTTCTCACTCACTCACTCACTCACTCACTCACTCAATCACTCACTCACTCATTCACTCTCACTCACTCTCACTCTCTCACTCACTCGCTCACTAAGTCAGTCTCTCTCTCTCTCTCTCTCTTTTTCTTTTTATATATATTTTTTTCCGTCTTCTTCTTCTTCTTCTTCTTCAGACCCTGTCATAGCACTAATGCCTTTCCAATACCACCAGCAGATGGAGACACTCCATTGCAACATTGGTTGTGAGCAGCAGTTTCTAAAAACAAATGCCTCACGGCGGATTTCCCATCCATCAATGTATGGTAAATTTTGTTTTTATCATTCACTGACCACAGAAACCAATGCATGGTCAAGCAACAGCAATGACACACCCTTGTGTATAGGCATGAGACCCTCATGTCATTTAACAGGATTCAGCACCACCCACAAGACAGCTACCTGTCATGTCATGTCAAACCTGCACAGGTGTGCTAGATTATTATTATTTAGTTTTATTTTATTTTTTTACACCAATCAGTGTGCAAACATGGTCATTAAAACGCTAAATGAATAGACGTTCATAAACCAGTCAGTGCAACTCATCATTTTGGTCTCCAATTCTCAAACTCAAATTCTCACCCACGGAGGATTAAATGAGAATCTTTCTTGTTTAACACTGGAATGGGGTGGTGCACTGTTCACTACCCGAAGATACTGCCACATCGGGTCAATGCATAGGGCGACAGAAGCAAGCTTCCAAATCAGCTCCCTTTCTCAAAAATCCATTTAATTTATGGTCCCCAGATAGGGAACGTATGTATCAGTATGTGCTCACAAGTCACCCAAGTGCAAGTATTCACACAAAAAAAAACGTGCCTCAGGATGCGATCTGTCGCAAGATCCTTTCTTTTTTTACACTTGATCTAAGCCAAAAGGCCTAGAGGGGATAACCGGGAAAGGGGTGGACCCAACCATGTCCCCTTCATGAGCACTCACATTACTCATAGGAATGGAAGGAAGGCTGGCAGCCAACCAGCCTCCCATACACTTTCTGGGTGGGTGGCAGTCAGCCACCCATACATACATACAGCACAGGCTAAACCCACATCATCACTTAAAAAAAGGACAGGCGACCATTGCACTCTGATGGAGCATTTAGCAATGCAATCCATAGCCTGGCTTTTGCCTGAACCCCCATCACTCCTCCTCTTGCATATAAGACAATATTTCAGATCTGCATATGAAAACAACACGCCTACCTTTGTTGCACATAGCTGCCTGCCTGTCTCTAGTTACCCCACTGGCTGTAGCTGCGTCCCTTCCGACATGGAATAACACCAACTGTAACGATAAACTGAAAATTAACAGTATAAACCTGCATCATTTTGGACTCTGGTATTTGCTGAATCCGGGTGACCTGACAATCGATGGTGGTGCCGCTGGTGATTCTGGCCTTCTTGGAATCTGTTGGGCCTATGTGTTAGCTCACACATCACTCTGGTATCCATGGTAACTACCACAACATGGTCATCTGCAGTTTACATCTAGCCCGTGGCATTGAATGGCATTTTAAAAGTGCTAAGGGTCCTGGTGCAATAATCCTCCCATGAGGATCAGCCTCAACGGCTTTGTAGATTGCACTCATGTCAGCAACTCCATATACATTTTTTTTTCTTCATGCTTCTTTCTTCATCCTTTTTTCTTTCTGTCATTCAGACTTTCATTCATTCGATCTCTCTCACTCACTTGCTTTAACTCATTTGTTCTCACTCACTCACTCACTCACTCACTCAATCACTCACTCACTCATTCACTCTCACTCACTCTCACTCTCTCACTCACTCGCTCACTAAGTCAGTCTCTCTCTCTCTCTCTCTTTTTCTTTTTATATATATTTTTTTCCGTCTTCTTCTTCTTCTTCTTCTTCTTCAGACCCTGTCATAGCACTAATGCCTTTCCAATACCACCAGCAGATGGAGACACTCCATTGCAACATTGGTTGTGAGCAGCAGTTTCTAAAAACAAATGCCTCACGGCGGATTTCCCATCCATCAATGTATGGTAAATTTTGTTTTTATCATTCACTGACCACAGAAACCAATGCATGGTCAAGCAACAGCAATGACACACCCTTGTGTATAGGCATGAGACCCTCATGTCATTTAACAGGATTCAGCACCACCCACAAGACAGCTACCTGTCATGTCATGTCAAACCTGCACAGGTGTGCTAGATTATTATTATTTAGTTTTATTTTATTTTTTTACACCAATCAGTGTGCAAACATGGTCATTAAAACGCTAAATGAATAGACGTTCATAAACCAGTCAGTGCAACTCATCATTTTGGTCTCCAATTCTCAAACTCAAATTCTCACCCACGGAGGATTAAATGAGAATCTTTCTTGTTTAACACTGGAATGGGGTGGTGCACTGTTCACTACCCGAAGATACTGCCACATCGGGTCAATGCATAGGGCGACAGAAGCAAGCTTCCAAATCAGCTCCCTTTCTCAAAAATCCATTTAATTTATGGTCCCCAGATAGGGAACGTATGTATCAGTATGTGCTCACAAGTCACCCAAGTGCAAGTATTCACACAAAAAAAAACGTGCCTCAGGATGCGATCTGTCGCAAGATCCTTTCTTTTTTTACACTTGATCTAAGCCAAAAGGCCTAGAGGGGATAACCGGGAAAGGGGTGGACCCAACCATGTCCCCTTCATGAGCACTCACATTACTCATAGGAATGGAAGGAAGGCTGGCAGCCAACCAGCCTCCCATACACTTTCTGGGTGGGTGGCAGTCAGCCACCCATACATACATACAGCACAGGCTAAACCCACATCATCACTTAAAAAAAGGACAGGCGACCATTGCACTCTGATGGAGCATTTAGCAATGCAATCCATAGCCTGGCTTTTGCCTGAACCCCCATCACTCCTCCTCTTGCATATAAGACAATATTTCAGATCTGCATATGAAAACAACACGCCTACCTTTGTTGCACATAGCTGCCTGCCTGTCTCTAGTTACCCCACTGGCTGTAGCTGCGTCCCTTCCGACATGGAATAACACCAACTGTAACGATAAACTGAAAATTAACAGTATAAACCTGCATCATTTTGGACTCTGGTATTTGCTGAATCCGGGTGACCTGACAATCGATGGTGGTGCCGCTGGTGATTCTGGCCTTCTTGGAATCTGTTGGGCCTATGTGTTAGCTCACACATCACTCTGGTATCCATGGTAACTACCACAACATGGTCATCTGCAGTTTACATCTAGCCCGTGGCATTGAATGGCATTTTAAAAGTGCTAAGGGTCCTGGTGCAATAATCCTCCCATGAGGATCAGCCTCAACGGCTTTGTAGATTGCACTCATGTCAGCAACTCCATATACATTTTTTTTTCTTCATGCTTCTTTCTTCATCCTTTTTTCTTTCTGTCATTCAGACTTTCATTCATTCGATCTCTCTCACTCACTTGCTTTAACTCATTTGTTCTCACTCACTCACTCACTCACTCACTCAATCACTCACTCACTCATTCACTCTCACTCACTCTCACTCTCTCACTCACTCGCTCACTAAGTCAGTCTCTCTCTCTCTCTCTCTCTTTTTCTTTTTATATATATTTTTTTCCGTCTTCTTCTTCTTCTTCTTCTTCAGACCCTGTCATAGCACTAATGCCTTTCCAATACCACCAGCAGATGGAGACACTCCATTGCAACATTGGTTGTGAGCAGCAGTTTCTAAAAACAAATGCCTCACGGCGGATTTCCCATCCATCAATGTATGGTAAATTTTGTTTTTATCATTCACTGACCACAGAAACCAATGCATGGTCAAGCAACAGCAATGACACACCCTTGTGTATAGGCATGAGACCCTCATGTCATTTAACAGGATTCAGCACCACCCACAAGACAGCTACCTGTCATGTCATGTCAAACCTGCACAGGTGTGCTAGATTATTATTATTTAGTTTTATTTTATTTTTTTACACCAATCAGTGTGCAAACATGGTCATTAAAACGCTAAATGAATAGACGTTCATAAACCAGTCAGTGCAACTCATCATTTTGGTCTCCAATTCTCAAACTCAAATTCTCACCCACGGAGGATTAAATGAGAATCTTTCTTGTTTAACACTGGAATGGGGTGGTGCACTGTTCACTACCCGAAGATACTGCCACATCGGGTCAATGCATAGGGCGACAGAAGCAAGCTTCCAAATCAGCTCCCTTTCTCAAAAATCCATTTAATTTATGGTCCCCAGATAGGGAACGTATGTATCAGTATGTGCTCACAAGTCACCCAAGTGCAAGTATTCACACAAAAAAAAACGTGCCTCAGGATGCGATCTGTCGCAAGATCCTTTCTTTTTTTACACTTGATCTAAGCCAAAAGGCCTAGAGGGGATAACCGGGAAAGGGGTGGACCCAACCATGTCCCCTTCATGAGCACTCACATTACTCATAGGAATGGAAGGAAGGCTGGCAGCCAACCAGCCTCCCATACACTTTCTGGGTGGGTGGCAGTCAGCCACCCATACATACATACAGCACAGGCTAAACCCACATCATCACTTAAAAAAAGGACAGGCGACCATTGCACTCTGATGGAGCATTTAGCAATGCAATCCATAGCCTGGCTTTTGCCTGAACCCCCATCACTCCTCCTCTTGCATATAAGACAATATTTCAGATCTGCATATGAAAACAACACGCCTACCTTTGTTGCACATAGCTGCCTGCCTGTCTCTAGTTACCCCACTGGCTGTAGCTGCGTCCCTTCCGACATGGAATAACACCAACTGTAACGATAAACTGAAAATTAACAGTATAAACCTGCATCATTTTGGACTCTGGTATTTGCTGAATCCGGGTGACCTGACAATCGATGGTGGTGCCGCTGGTGATTCTGGCCTTCTTGGAATCTGTTGGGCCTATGTGTTAGCTCACACATCACTCTGGTATCCATGGTAACTACCACAACATGGTCATCTGCAGTTTACATCTAGCCCGTGGCATTGAATGGCATTTTAAAAGTGCTAAGGGTCCTGGTGCAATAATCCTCCCATGAGGATCAGCCTCAACGGCTTTGTAGATTGCACTCATGTCAGCAACTCCATATACATTTTTTTTTCTTCATGCTTCTTTCTTCATCCTTTTTTCTTTCTGTCATTCAGACTTTCATTCATTCGATCTCTCTCACTCACTTGCTTTAACTCATTTGTTCTCACTCACTCACTCACTCACTCACTCACTCAATCACTCACTCACTCATTCACTCTCACTCACTCTCACTCTCTCACTCACTCGCTCACTAAGTCAGTCTCTCTCTCTCTCTCTCTCTTTTTCTTTTTATATATATTTTTTTCCGTCTTCTTCTTCTTCTTCTTCTTCAGACCCTGTCATAGCACTAATGCCTTTCCAATACCACCAGCAGATGGAGACACTCCATTGCAACATTGGTTGTGAGCAGCAGTTTCTAAAAACAAATGCCTCACGGCGGATTTCCCATCCATCAATGTATGGTAAATTTTGTTTTTATCATTCACTGACCACAGAAACCAATGCATGGTCAAGCAACAGCAATGACACACCCTTGTGTATAGGCATGAGACCCTCATGTCATTTAACAGGATTCAGCACCACCCACAAGACAGCTACCTGTCATGTCATGTCAAACCTGCACAGGTGTGCTAGATTATTATTATTTAGTTTTATTTTATTTTTTTACACCAATCAGTGTGCAAACATGGTCATTAAAACGCTAAATGAATAGACGTTCATAAACCAGTCAGTGCAACTCATCATTTTGGTCTCCAATTCTCAAACTCAAATTCTCACCCACGGAGGATTAAATGAGAATCTTTCTTGTTTAACACTGGAATGGGGTGGTGCACTGTTCACTACCCGAAGATACTGCCACATCGGGTCAATGCATAGGGCGACAGAAGCAAGCTTCCAAATCAGCTCCCTTTCTCAAAAATCCATTTAATTTATGGTCCCCAGATAGGGAACGTATGTATCAGTATGTGCTCACAAGTCACCCAAGTGCAAGTATTCACACAAAAAAAAACGTGCCTCAGGATGCGATCTGTCGCAAGATCCTTTCTTTTTTTACACTTGATCTAAGCCAAAAGGCCTAGAGGGGATAACCGGGAAAGGGGTGGACCCAACCATGTCCCCTTCATGAGCACTCACATTACTCATAGGAATGGAAGGAAGGCTGGCAGCCAACCAGCCTCCCATACACTTTCTGGGTGGGTGGCAGTCAGCCACCCATACATACATACAGCACAGGCTAAACCCACATCATCACTTAAAAAAAGGACAGGCGACCATTGCACTCTGATGGAGCATTTAGCAATGCAATCCATAGCCTGGCTTTTGCCTGAACCCCCATCACTCCTCCTCTTGCATATAAGACAATATTTCAGATCTGCATATGAAAACAACACGCCTACCTTTGTTGCACATAGCTGCCTGCCTGTCTCTAGTTACCCCACTGGCTGTAGCTGCGTCCCTTCCGACATGGAATAACACCAACTGTAACGATAAACTGAAAATTAACAGTATAAACCTGCATCATTTTGGACTCTGGTATTTGCTGAATCCGGGTGACCTGACAATCGATGGTGGTGCCGCTGGTGATTCTGGCCTTCTTGGAATCTGTTGGGCCTATGTGTTAGCTCACACATCACTCTGGTATCCATGGTAACTACCACAACATGGTCATCTGCAGTTTACATCTAGCCCGTGGCATTGAATGGCATTTTAAAAGTGCTAAGGGTCCTGGTGCAATAATCCTCCCATGAGGATCAGCCTCAACGGCTTTGTAGATTGCACTCATGTCAGCAACTCCATATACATTTTTTTTTCTTCATGCTTCTTTCTTCATCCTTTTTTCTTTCTGTCATTCAGACTTTCATTCATTCGATCTCTCTCACTCACTTGCTTTAACTCATTTGTTCTCACTCACTCACTCACTCACTCACTCAATCACTCACTCACTCATTCACTCTCACTCACTCTCACTCTCTCACTCACTCGCTCACTAAGTCAGTCTCTCTCTCTCTCTCTCTCTTTTTCTTTTTATATATATTTTTTTCCGTCTTCTTCTTCTTCTTCTTCTTCAGACCCTGTCATAGCACTAATGCCTTTCCAATACCACCAGCAGATGGAGACACTCCATTGCAACATTGGTTGTGAGCAGCAGTTTCTAAAAACAAATGCCTCACGGCGGATTTCCCATCCATCAATGTATGGTAAATTTTGTTTTTATCATTCACTGACCACAGAAACCAATGCATGGTCAAGCAACAGCAATGACACACCCTTGTGTATAGGCATGAGACCCTCATGTCATTTAACAGGATTCAGCACCACCCACAAGACAGCTACCTGTCATGTCATGTCAAACCTGCACAGGTGTGCTAGATTATTATTATTTAGTTTTATTTTATTTTTTTACACCAATCAGTGTGCAAACATGGTCATTAAAACGCTAAATGAATAGACGTTCATAAACCAGTCAGTGCAACTCATCATTTTGGTCTCCAATTCTCAAACTCAAATTCTCACCCACGGAGGATTAAATGAGAATCTTTCTTGTTTAACACTGGAATGGGGTGGTGCACTGTTCACTACCCGAAGATACTGCCACATCGGGTCAATGCATAGGGCGACAGAAGCAAGCTTCCAAATCAGCTCCCTTTCTCAAAAATCCATTTAATTTATGGTCCCCAGATAGGGAACGTATGTATCAGTATGTGCTCACAAGTCACCCAAGTGCAAGTATTCACACAAAAAAAAACGTGCCTCAGGATGCGATCTGTCGCAAGATCCTTTCTTTTTTTACACTTGATCTAAGCCAAAAGGCCTAGAGGGGATAACCGGGAAAGGGGTGGACCCAACCATGTCCCCTTCATGAGCACTCACATTACTCATAGGAATGGAAGGAAGGCTGGCAGCCAACCAGCCTCCCATACACTTTCTGGGTGGGTGGCAGTCAGCCACCCATACATACATACAGCACAGGCTAAACCCACATCATCACTTAAAAAAAGGACAGGCGACCATTGCACTCTGATGGAGCATTTAGCAATGCAATCCATAGCCTGGCTTTTGCCTGAACCCCCATCACTCCTCCTCTTGCATATAAGACAATATTTCAGATCTGCATATGAAAACAACACGCCTACCTTTGTTGCACATAGCTGCCTGCCTGTCTCTAGTTACCCCACTGGCTGTAGCTGCGTCCCTTCCGACATGGAATAACACCAACTGTAACGATAAACTGAAAATTAACAGTATAAACCTGCATCATTTTGGACTCTGGTATTTGCTGAATCCGGGTGACCTGACAATCGATGGTGGTGCCGCTGGTGATTCTGGCCTTCTTGGAATCTGTTGGGCCTATGTGTTAGCTCACACATCACTCTGGTATCCATGGTAACTACCACAACATGGTCATCTGCAGTTTACATCTAGCCCGTGGCATTGAATGGCATTTTAAAAGTGCTAAGGGTCCTGGTGCAATAATCCTCCCATGAGGATCAGCCTCAACGGCTTTGTAGATTGCACTCATGTCAGCAACTCCATATACATTTTTTTTTCTTCATGCTTCTTTCTTCATCCTTTTTTCTTTCTGTCATTCAGACTTTCATTCATTCGATCTCTCTCACTCACTTGCTTTAACTCATTTGTTCTCACTCACTCACTCACTCACTCACTCAATCACTCACTCACTCATTCACTCTCACTCACTCTCACTCTCTCACTCACTCGCTCACTAAGTCAGTCTCTCTCTCTCTCTCTCTCTTTTTCTTTTTATATATATTTTTTTCCGTCTTCTTCTTCTTCTTCTTCTTCAGACCCTGTCATAGCACTAATGCCTTTCCAATACCACCAGCAGATGGAGACACTCCATTGCAACATTGGTTGTGAGCAGCAGTTTCTAAAAACAAATGCCTCACGGCGGATTTCCCATCCATCAATGTATGGTAAATTTTGTTTTTATCATTCACTGACCACAGAAACCAATGCATGGTCAAGCAACAGCAATGACACACCCTTGTGTATAGGCATGAGACCCTCATGTCATTTAACAGGATTCAGCACCACCCACAAGACAGCTACCTGTCATGTCATGTCAAACCTGCACAGGTGTGCTAGATTATTATTATTTAGTTTTATTTTATTTTTTTACACCAATCAGTGTGCAAACATGGTCATTAAAACGCTAAATGAATAGACGTTCATAAACCAGTCAGTGCAACTCATCATTTTGGTCTCCAATTCTCAAACTCAAATTCTCACCCACGGAGGATTAAATGAGAATCTTTCTTGTTTAACACTGGAATGGGGTGGTGCACTGTTCACTACCCGAAGATACTGCCACATCGGGTCAATGCATAGGGCGACAGAAGCAAGCTTCCAAATCAGCTCCCTTTCTCAAAAATCCATTTAATTTATGGTCCCCAGATAGGGAACGTATGTATCAGTATGTGCTCACAAGTCACCCAAGTGCAAGTATTCACACAAAAAAAAACGTGCCTCAGGATGCGATCTGTCGCAAGATCCTTTCTTTTTTTACACTTGATCTAAGCCAAAAGGCCTAGAGGGGATAACCGGGAAAGGGGTGGACCCAACCATGTCCCCTTCATGAGCACTCACATTACTCATAGGAATGGAAGGAAGGCTGGCAGCCAACCAGCCTCCCATACACTTTCTGGGTGGGTGGCAGTCAGCCACCCATACATACATACAGCACAGGCTAAACCCACATCATCACTTAAAAAAAGGACAGGCGACCATTGCACTCTGATGGAGCATTTAGCAATGCAATCCATAGCCTGGCTTTTGCCTGAACCCCCATCACTCCTCCTCTTGCATATAAGACAATATTTCAGATCTGCATATGAAAACAACACGCCTACCTTTGTTGCACATAGCTGCCTGCCTGTCTCTAGTTACCCCACTGGCTGTAGCTGCGTCCCTTCCGACATGGAATAACACCAACTGTAACGATAAACTGAAAATTAACAGTATAAACCTGCATCATTTTGGACTCTGGTATTTGCTGAATCCGGGTGACCTGACAATCGATGGTGGTGCCGCTGGTGATTCTGGCCTTCTTGGAATCTGTTGGGCCTATGTGTTAGCTCACACATCACTCTGGTATCCATGGTAACTACCACAACATGGTCATCTGCAGTTTACATCTAGCCCGTGGCATTGAATGGCATTTTAAAAGTGCTAAGGGTCCTGGTGCAATAATCCTCCCATGAGGATCAGCCTCAACGGCTTTGTAGATTGCACTCATGTCAGCAACTCCATATACATTTTTTTTTCTTCATGCTTCTTTCTTCATCCTTTTTTCTTTCTGTCATTCAGACTTTCATTCATTCGATCTCTCTCACTCACTTGCTTTAACTCATTTGTTCTCACTCACTCACTCACTCACTCACTCAATCACTCACTCACTCATTCACTCTCACTCACTCTCACTCTCTCACTCACTCGCTCACTAAGTCAGTCTCTCTCTCTCTCTCTCTCTTTTTCTTTTTATATATATTTTTTTCCGTCTTCTTCTTCTTCTTCTTCTTCAGACCCTGTCATAGCACTAATGCCTTTCCAATACCACCAGCAGATGGAGACACTCCATTGCAACATTGGTTGTGAGCAGCAGTTTCTAAAAACAAATGCCTCACGGCGGATTTCCCATCCATCAATGTATGGTAAATTTTGTTTTTATCATTCACTGACCACAGAAACCAATGCATGGTCAAGCAACAGCAATGACACACCCTTGTGTATAGGCATGAGACCCTCATGTCATTTAACAGGATTCAGCACCACCCACAAGACAGCTACCTGTCATGTCATGTCAAACCTGCACAGGTGTGCTAGATTATTATTATTTAGTTTTATTTTATTTTTTTACACCAATCAGTGTGCAAACATGGTCATTAAAACGCTAAATGAATAGACGTTCATAAACCAGTCAGTGCAACTCATCATTTTGGTCTCCAATTCTCAAACTCAAATTCTCACCCACGGAGGATTAAATGAGAATCTTTCTTGTTTAACACTGGAATGGGGTGGTGCACTGTTCACTACCCGAAGATACTGCCACATCGGGTCAATGCATAGGGCGACAGAAGCAAGCTTCCAAATCAGCTCCCTTTCTCAAAAATCCATTTAATTTATGGTCCCCAGATAGGGAACGTATGTATCAGTATGTGCTCACAAGTCACCCAAGTGCAAGTATTCACACAAAAAAAAACGTGCCTCAGGATGCGATCTGTCGCAAGATCCTTTCTTTTTTTACACTTGATCTAAGCCAAAAGGCCTAGAGGGGATAACCGGGAAAGGGGTGGACCCAACCATGTCCCCTTCATGAGCACTCACATTACTCATAGGAATGGAAGGAAGGCTGGCAGCCAACCAGCCTCCCATACACTTTCTGGGTGGGTGGCAGTCAGCCACCCATACATACATACAGCACAGGCTAAACCCACATCATCACTTAAAAAAAGGACAGGCGACCATTGCACTCTGATGGAGCATTTAGCAATGCAATCCATAGCCTGGCTTTTGCCTGAACCCCCATCACTCCTCCTCTTGCATATAAGACAATATTTCAGATCTGCATATGAAAACAACACGCCTACCTTTGTTGCACATAGCTGCCTGCCTGTCTCTAGTTACCCCACTGGCTGTAGCTGCGTCCCTTCCGACATGGAATAACACCAACTGTAACGATAAACTGAAAATTAACAGTATAAACCTGCATCATTTTGGACTCTGGTATTTGCTGAATCCGGGTGACCTGACAATCGATGGTGGTGCCGCTGGTGATTCTGGCCTTCTTGGAATCTGTTGGGCCTATGTGTTAGCTCACACATCACTCTGGTATCCATGGTAACTACCACAACATGGTCATCTGCAGTTTACATCTAGCCCGTGGCATTGAATGGCATTTTAAAAGTGCTAAGGGTCCTGGTGCAATAATCCTCCCATGAGGATCAGCCTCAACGGCTTTGTAGATTGCACTCATGTCAGCAACTCCATATACATTTTTTTTTCTTCATGCTTCTTTCTTCATCCTTTTTTCTTTCTGTCATTCAGACTTTCATTCATTCGATCTCTCTCACTCACTTGCTTTAACTCATTTGTTCTCACTCACTCACTCACTCACTCACTCAATCACTCACTCACTCATTCACTCTCACTCACTCTCACTCTCTCACTCACTCGCTCACTAAGTCAGTCTCTCTCTCTCTCTCTCTCTTTTTCTTTTTATATATATTTTTTTCCGTCTTCTTCTTCTTCTTCTTCTTCAGACCCTGTCATAGCACTAATGCCTTTCCAATACCACCAGCAGATGGAGACACTCCATTGCAACATTGGTTGTGAGCAGCAGTTTCTAAAAACAAA
The DNA here is from genome assembly GCF_029499605.1 of Hyla sarda. NCBI lineage: Eukaryota > Metazoa > Chordata > Amphibia > Anura > Hylidae > Hyla > Hyla sarda. Next base: position 16,780 of record NW_026609488.1, on the reverse strand, counting down.
TGCCTCACGGCGGATTTCCCATCCATCAATGTATGGTAAATTTTGTTTTTATCATTCACTGACCACAGAAACCAATGCATGGTCAAGCAACAGCAATGACACACCCTTGTGTATAGGCATGAGACCCTCATGTCATTTAACAGGATTCAGCACCACCCACAAGACAGCTACCTGTCATGTCATGTCAAACCTGCACAGGTGTGCTAGATTATTATTATTTAGTTTTATTTTATTTTTTTACACCAATCAGTGTGCAAACATGGTCATTAAAACGCTAAATGAATAGACGTTCATAAACCAGTCAGTGCAACTCATCATTTTGGTCTCCAATTCTCAAACTCAAATTCTCACCCACGGAGGATTAAATGAGAATCTTTCTTGTTTAACACTGGAATGGGGTGGTGCACTGTTCACTACCCGAAGATACTGCCACATCGGGTCAATGCATAGGGCGACAGAAGCAAGCTTCCAAATCAGCTCCCTTTCTCAAAAATCCATTTAATTTATGGTCCCCAGATAGGGAACGTATGTATCAGTATGTGCTCACAAGTCACCCAAGTGCAAGTATTCACACAAAAAAAAACGTGCCTCAGGATGCGATCTGTCGCAAGATCCTTTCTTTTTTTACACTTGATCTAAGCCAAAAGGCCTAGAGGGGATAACCGGGAAAGGGGTGGACCCAACCATGTCCCCTTCATGAGCACTCACATTACTCATAGGAATGGAAGGAAGGCTGGCAGCCAACCAGCCTCCCATACACTTTCTGGGTGGGTGGCAGTCAGCCACCCATACATACATACAGCACAGGCTAAACCCACATCATCACTTAAAAAAAGGACAGGCGACCATTGCACTCTGATGGAGCATTTAGCAATGCAATCCATAGCCTGGCTTTTGCCTGAACCCCCATCACTCCTCCTCTTGCATATAAGACAATATTTCAGATCTGCATATGAAAACAACACGCCTACCTTTGTTGCACATAGCTGCCTGCCTGTCTCTAGTTACCCCACTGGCTGTAGCTGCGTCCCTTCCGACATGGAATAACACCAACTGTAACGATAAACTGAAAATTAACAGTATAAACCTGCATCATTTTGGACTCTGGTATTTGCTGAATCCGGGTGACCTGACAATCGATGGTGGTGCCGCTGGTGATTCTGGCCTTCTTGGAATCTGTTGGGCCTATGTGTTAGCTCACACATCACTCTGGTATCCATGGTAACTACCACAACATGGTCATCTGCAGTTTACATCTAGCCCGTGGCATTGAATGGCATTTTAAAAGTGCTAAGGGTCCTGGTGCAATAATCCTCCCATGAGGATCAGCCTCAACGGCTTTGTAGATTGCACTCATGTCAGCAACTCCATATACATTTTTTTTTCTTCATGCTTCTTTCTTCATCCTTTTTTCTTTCTGTCATTCAGACTTTCATTCATTCGATCTCTCTCACTCACTTGCTTTAACTCATTTGTTCTCACTCACTCACTCACTCACTCACTCAATCACTCACTCACTCATTCACTCTCACTCACTCTCACTCTCTCACTCACTCGCTCACTAAGTCAGTCTCTCTCTCTCTCTCTCTCTTTTTCTTTTTATATATATTTTTTTCCGTCTTCTTCTTCTTCTTCTTCTTCAGACCCTGTCATAGCACTAATGCCTTTCCAATACCACCAGCAGATGGAGACACTCCATTGCAACATTGGTTGTGAGCAGCAGTTTCTAAAAACAAATGCCTCACGGCGGATTTCCCATCCATCAATGTATGGTAAATTTTGTTTTTATCATTCACTGACCACAGAAACCAATGCATGGTCAAGCAACAGCAATGACACACCCTTGTGTATAGGCATGAGACCCTCATGTCATTTAACAGGATTCAGCACCACCCACAAGACAGCTACCTGTCATGTCATGTCAAACCTGCACAGGTGTGCTAGATTATTATTATTTAGTTTTATTTTATTTTTTTACACCAATCAGTGTGCAAACATGGTCATTAAAACGCTAAATGAATAGACGTTCATAAACCAGTCAGTGCAACTCATCATTTTGGTCTCCAATTCTCAAACTCAAATTCTCACCCACGGAGGATTAAATGAGAATCTTTCTTGTTTAACACTGGAATGGGGTGGTGCACTGTTCACTACCCGAAGATACTGCCACATCGGGTCAATGCATAGGGCGACAGAAGCAAGCTTCCAAATCAGCTCCCTTTCTCAAAAATCCATTTAATTTATGGTCCCCAGATAGGGAACGTATGTATCAGTATGTGCTCACAAGTCACCCAAGTGCAAGTATTCACACAAAAAAAAACGTGCCTCAGGATGCGATCTGTCGCAAGATCCTTTCTTTTTTTACACTTGATCTAAGCCAAAAGGCCTAGAGGGGATAACCGGGAAAGGGGTGGACCCAACCATGTCCCCTTCATGAGCACTCACATTACTCATAGGAATGGAAGGAAGGCTGGCAGCCAACCAGCCTCCCATACACTTTCTGGGTGGGTGGCAGTCAGCCACCCATACATACATACAGCACAGGCTAAACCCACATCATCACTTAAAAAAAGGACAGGCGACCATTGAACTCTGATGGAGCATTTAGCAATGCAATCCATAGCCTGGCTTTTGCCTGAACCCCCATCACTCCTCCTCTTGCATATAAGACAATATTTCAGATCTGCATATGAAAACAACACGCCTACCTTTGTTGCACATAGCTGCCTGCCTGTCTCTAGTTACCCCACTGGCTGTAGCTGCGTCCCTTCCGACATGGAATAACACCAACTGTAACGATAAACTGAAAATTAACAGTATAAACCTGCATCATTTTGGACTCTGGTATTTGCTGAATCCGGGTGACCTGACAATCGATGGTGGTGCCGCTGGTGATTCTGGCCTTCTTGGAATCTGTTGGGCCTATGTGTTAGCTCACACATCACTCTGGTATCCATGGTAACTACCACAACATGGTCATCTGCAGTTTACATCTAGCCCGTGGCATTGAATGGCATTTTAAAAGTGCTAAGGGTCCTGGTGCAATAATCCTCCCATGAGGATCAGCCTCAACGGCTTTGTAGATTGCACTCATGTCAGCAACTCCATATACATTTTTTTTTCTTCATGCTTCTTTCTTCATCCTTTTTTCTTTCTGTCATTCAGACTTTCATTCATTCGATCTCTCTCACTCACTTGCTTTAACTCATTTGTTCTCACTCACTCACTCACTCACTCACTCAATCACTCACTCACTCATTCACTCTCACTCACTCTCACTCTCTCACTCACTCGCTCACTAAGTCAGTCTCTCTCTCTCTCTCTCTCTTTTTCTTTTTATATATATTTTTTTCCGTCTTCTTCTTCTTCTTCTTCTTCAGACCCTGTCATAGCACTAATGCCTTTCCAATACCACCAGCAGATGGAGACACTCCATTGCAACATTGGTTGTGAGCAGCAGTTTCTAAAAACAAATGCCTCACGGCGGATTTCCCATCCATCAATGTATGGTAAATTTTGTTTTTATCATTCACTGACCACAGAAACCAATGCATGGTCAAGCAACAGCAATGACACACCCTTGTGTATAGGCATGAGACCCTCATGTCATTTAACAGGATTCAGCACCACCCACAAGACAGCTACCTGTCATGTCATGTCAAACCTGCACAGGTGTGCTAGATTATTATTATTTAGTTTTATTTTATTTTTTTACACCAATCAGTGTGCAAACATGGTCATTAAAACGCTAAATGAATAGACGTTCATAAACCAGTCAGTGCAACTCATCATTTTGGTCTCCAATTCTCAAACTCAAATTCTCACCCACGGAGGATTAAATGAGAATCTTTCTTGTTTAACACTGGAATGGGGTGGTGCACTGTTCACTACCCGAAGATACTGCCACATCGGGTCAATGCATAGGGCGACAGAAGCAAGCTTCCAAATCAGCTCCCTTTCTCAAAAATCCATTTAATTTATGGTCCCCAGATAGGGAACGTATGTATCAGTATGTGCTCACAAGTCACCCAAGTGCAAGTATTCACACAAAAAAAAACGTGCCTCAGGATGCGATCTGTCGCAAGATCCTTTCTTTTTTTACACTTGATCTAAGCCAAAAGGCCTAGAGGGGATAACCGGGAAAGGGGTGGACCCAACCATGTCCCCTTCATGAGCACTCACATTACTCATAGGAATGGAAGGAAGGCTGGCAGCCAACCAGCCTCCCATACACTTTCTGGGTGGGTGGCAGTCAGCCACCCATACATACATACAGCACAGGCTAAACCCACATCATCACTTAAAAAAAGGACAGGCGACCATTGCACTCTGATGGAGCATTTAGCAATGCAATCCATAGCCTGGCTTTTGCCTGAACCCCCATCACTCCTCCTCTTGCATATAAGACAATATTTCAGATCTGCATATGAAAACAACACGCCTACCTTTGTTGCACATAGCTGCCTGCCTGTCTCTAGTTACCCCACTGGCTGTAGCTGCGTCCCTTCCGACATGGAATAACACCAACTGTAACGATAAACTGAAAATTAACAGTATAAACCTGCATCATTTTGGACTCTGGTATTTGCTGAATCCGGGTGACCTGACAATCGATGGTGGTGCCGCTGGTGATTCTGGCCTTCTTGGAATCTGTTGGGCCTATGTGTTAGCTCACACATCACTCTGGTATCCATGGTAACTACCACAACATGGTCATCTGCAGTTTACATCTAGCCCGTGGCATTGAATGGCATTTTAAAAGTGCTAAGGGTCCTGGTGCAATAATCCTCCCATGAGGATCAGCCTCAACGGCTTTGTAGATTGCACTCATGTCAGCAACTCCATATACATTTTTTTTTCTTCATGCTTCTTTCTTCATCCTTTTTTCTTTCTGTCATTCAGACTTTCATTCATTCGATCTCTCTCACTCACTTGCTTTAACTCATTTGTTCTCACTCACTCACTCACTCACTCACTCAATCACTCACTCACTCATTCACTCTCACTCACTCTCACTCTCTCACTCACTCGCTCACTAAGTCAGTCTCTCTCTCTCTCTCTCTCTTTTTCTTTTTATATATATTTTTTTCCGTCTTCTTCTTCTTCTTCTTCTTCAGACCCTGTCATAGCACTAATGCCTTTCCAATACCACCAGCAGATGGAGACACTCCATTGCAACATTGGTTGTGAGCAGCAGTTTCTAAAAACAAATGCCTCACGGCGGATTTCCCATCCATCAATGTATGGTAAATTTTGTTTTTATCATTCACTGACCACAGAAACCAATGCATGGTCAAGCAACAGCAATGACACACCCTTGTGTATAGGCATGAGACCCTCATGTCATTTAACAGGATTCAGCACCACCCACAAGACAGCTACCTGTCATGTCATGTCAAACCTGCACAGGTGTGCTAGATTATTATTATTTAGTTTTATTTTATTTTTTTACACCAATCAGTGTGCAAACATGGTCATTAAAACGCTAAATGAATAGACGTTCATAAACCAGTCAGTGCAACTCATCATTTTGGTCTCCAATTCTCAAACTCAAATTCTCACCCACGGAGGATTAAATGAGAATCTTTCTTGTTTAACACTGGAATGGGGTGGTGCACTGTTCACTACCCGAAGATACTGCCACATCGGGTCAATGCATAGGGCGACAGAAGCAAGCTTCCAAATCAGCTCCCTTTCTCAAAAATCCATTTAATTTATGGTCCCCAGATAGGGAACGTATGTATCAGTATGTGCTCACAAGTCACCCAAGTGCAAGTATTCACACAAAAAAAAACGTGCCTCAGGATGCGATCTGTCGCAAGATCCTTTCTTTTTTTACACTTGATCTAAGCCAAAAGGCCTAGAGGGGATAACCGGGAAAGGGGTGGACCCAACCATGTCCCCTTCATGAGCACTCACATTACTCATAGGAATGGAAGGAAGGCTGGCAGCCAACCAGCCTCCCATACACTTTCTGGGTGGGTGGCAGTCAGCCACCCATACATACATACAGCACAGGCTAAACCCACATCATCACTTAAAAAAAGGACAGGCGACCATTGCACTCTGATGGAGCATTTAGCAATGCAATCCATAGCCTGGCTTTTGCCTGAACCCCCATCACTCCTCCTCTTGCATATAAGACAATATTTCAGATCTGCATATGAAAACAACACGCCTACCTTTGTTGCACATAGCTGCCTGCCTGTCTCTAGTTACCCCACTGGCTGTAGCTGCGTCCCTTCCGACATGGAATAACACCAACTGTAACGATAAACTGAAAATTAACAGTATAAACCTGCATCATTTTGGACTCTGGTATTTGCTGAATCCGGGTGACCTGACAATCGATGGTGGTGCCGCTGGTGATTCTGGCCTTCTTGGAATCTGTTGGGCCTATGTGTTAGCTCACACATCACTCTGGTATCCATGGTAACTACCACAACATGGTCATCTGCAGTTTACATCTAGCCCGTGGCATTGAATGGCATTTTAAAAGTGCTAAGGGTCCTGGTGCAATAATCCTCCCATGAGGATCAGCCTCAACGGCTTTGTAGATTGCACTCATGTCAGCAACTCCATATACATTTTTTTTTCTTCATGCTTCTTTCTTCATCCTTTTTTCTTTCTGTCATTCAGACTTTCATTCATTCGATCTCTCTCACTCACTTGCTTTAACTCATTTGTTCTCACTCACTCACTCACTCACTCACTCAATCACTCACTCACTCATTCACTCTCACTCACTCTCACTCTCTCACTCACTCGCTCACTAAGTCAGTCTCTCTCTCTCTCTCTCTCTTTTTCTTTTTATATATATTTTTTTCCGTCTTCTTCTTCTTCTTCTTCTTCAGACCCTGTCATAGCACTAATGCCTTTCCAATACCACCAGCAGATGGAGACACTCCATTGCAACATTGGTTGTGAGCAGCAGTTTCTAAAAACAAATGCCTCACGGCGGATTTCCCATCCATCAATGTATGGTAAATTTTGTTTTTATCATTCACTGACCACAGAAACCAATGCATGGTCAAGCAACAGCAATGACACACCCTTGTGTATAGGCATGAGACCCTCATGTCATTTAACAGGATTCAGCACCACCCACAAGACAGCTACCTGTCATGTCATGTCAAACCTGCACAGGTGTGCTAGATTATTATTATTTAGTTTTATTTTATTTTTTTACACCAATCAGTGTGCAAACATGGTCATTAAAACGCTAAATGAATAGACGTTCATAAACCAGTCAGTGCAACTCATCATTTTGGTCTCCAATTCTCAAACTCAAATTCTCACCCACGGAGGATTAAATGAGAATCTTTCTTGTTTAACACTGGAATGGGGTGGTGCACTGTTCACTACCCGAAGATACTGCCACATCGGGTCAATGCATAGGGCGACAGAAGCAAGCTTCCAAATCAGCTCCCTTTCTCAAAAATCCATTTAATTTATGGTCCCCAGATAGGGAACGTATGTATCAGTATGTGCTCACAAGTCACCCAAGTGCAAGTATTCACACAAAAAAAAACGTGCCTCAGGATGCGATCTGTCGCAAGATCCTTTCTTTTTTTACACTTGATCTAAGCCAAAAGGCCTAGAGGGGATAACCGGGAAAGGGGTGGACCCAACCATGTCCCCTTCATGAGCACTCACATTACTCATAGGAATGGAAGGAAGGCTGGCAGCCAACCAGCCTCCCATACACTTTCTGGGTGGGTGGCAGTCAGCCACCCATACATACATACAGCACAGGCTAAACCCACATCATCACTTAAAAAAAGGACAGGCGACCATTGCACTCTGATGGAGCATTTAGCAATGCAATCCATAGCCTGGCTTTTGCCTGAACCCCCATCACTCCTCCTCTTGCATATAAGACAATATTTCAGATCTGCATATGAAAACAACACGCCTACCTTTGTTGCACATAGCTGCCTGCCTGTCTCTAGTTACCCCACTGGCTGTAGCTGCGTCCCTTCCGACATGGAATAACACCAACTGTAACGATAAACTGAAAATTAACAGTATAAACCTGCATCATTTTGGACTCTGGTATTTGCTGAATCCGGGTGACCTGACAATCGATGGTGGTGCCGCTGGTGATTCTGGCCTTCTTGGAATCTGTTGGGCCTATGTGTTAGCTCACACATCACTCTGGTATCCATGGTAACTACCACAACATGGTCATCTGCAGTTTACATCTAGCCCGTGGCATTGAATGGCATTTTAAAAGTGCTAAGGGTCCTGGTGCAATAATCCTCCCATGAGGATCAGCCTCAACGGCTTTGTAGATTGCACTCATGTCAGCAACTCCATATACATTTTTTTTTCTTCATGCTTCTTTCTTCATCCTTTTTTCTTTCTGTCATTCAGACTTTCATTCATTCGATCTCTCTCACTCACTTGCTTTAACTCATTTGTTCTCACTCACTCACTCACTCACTCACTCAATCACTCACTCACTCATTCACTCTCACTCACTCTCACTCTCTCACTCACTCGCTCACTAAGTCAGTCTCTCTCTCTCTCTCTCTCTTTTTCTTTTTATATATATTTTTTTCCGTCTTCTTCTTCTTCTTCTTCTTCAGACCCTGTCATAGCACTAATGCCTTTCCAATACCACCAGCAGATGGAGACACTCCATTGCAACATTGGTTGTGAGCAGCAGTTTCTAAAAACAAATGCCTCACGGCGGATTTCCCATCCATCAATGTATGGTAAATTTTGTTTTTATCATTCACTGACCACAGAAACCAATGCATGGTCAAGCAACAGCAATGACACACCCTTGTGTATAGGCATGAGACCCTCATGTCATTTAACAGGATTCAGCACCACCCACAAGACAGCTACCTGTCATGTCATGTCAAACCTGCACAGGTGTGCTAGATTATTATTATTTAGTTTTATTTTATTTTTTTACACCAATCAGTGTGCAAACATGGTCATTAAAACGCTAAATGAATAGACGTTCATAAACCAGTCAGTGCAACTCATCATTTTGGTCTCCAATTCTCAAACTCAAATTCTCACCCACGGAGGATTAAATGAGAATCTTTCTTGTTTAACACTGGAATGGGGTGGTGCACTGTTCACTACCCGAAGATACTGCCACATCGGGTCAATGCATAGGGCGACAGAAGCAAGCTTCCAAATCAGCTCCCTTTCTCAAAAATCCATTTAATTTATGGTCCCCAGATAGGGAACGTATGTATCAGTATGTGCTCACAAGTCACCCAAGTGCAAGTATTCACACAAAAAAAAACGTGCCTCAGGATGCGATCTGTCGCAAGATCCTTTCTTTTTTTACACTTGATCTAAGCCAAAAGGCCTAGAGGGGATAACCGGGAAAGGGGTGGACCCAACCATGTCCCCTTCATGAGCACTCACATTACTCATAGGAATGGAAGGAAGGCTGGCAGCCAACCAGCCTCCCATACACTTTCTGGGTGGGTGGCAGTCAGCCACCCATACATACATACAGCACAGGCTAAACCCACATCATCACTTAAAAAAAGGACAGGCGACCATTGCACTCTGATGGAGCATTTAGCAATGCAATCCATAGCCTGGCTTTTGCCTGAACCCCCATCACTCCTCCTCTTGCATATAAGACAATATTTCAGATCTGCATATGAAAACAACACGCCTACCTTTGTTGCACATAGCTGCCTGCCTGTCTCTAGTTACCCCACTGGCTGTAGCTGCGTCCCTTCCGACATGGAATAACACCAACTGTAACGATAAACTGAAAATTAACAGTATAAACCTGCATCATTTTGGACTCTGGTATTTGCTGAATCCGGGTGACCTGACAATCGATGGTGGTGCCGCTGGTGATTCTGGCCTTCTTGGAATCTGTTGGGCCTATGTGTTAGCTCACACATCACTCTGGTATCCATGGTAACTACCACAACATGGTCATCTGCAGTTTACATCTAGCCCGTGGCATTGAATGGCATTTTAAAAGTGCTAAGGGTCCTGGTGCAATAATCCTCCCATGAGGATCAGCCTCAACGGCTTTGTAGATTGCACTCATGTCAGCAACTCCATATACATTTTTTTTTCTTCATGCTTCTTTCTTCATCCTTTTTTCTTTCTGTCATTCAGACTTTCATTCATTCGATCTCTCTCACTCACTTGCTTTAACTCATTTGTTCTCACTCACTCACTCACTCACTCACTCAATCACTCACTCACTCATTCACTCTCACTCACTCTCACTCTCTCACTCACTCGCTCACTAAGTCAGTCTCTCTCTCTCTCTCTCTCTTTTTCTTTTTATATATATTTTTTTCCGTCTTCTTCTTCTTCTTCTTCTTCAGACCCTGTCATAGCACTAATGCCTTTCCAATACCACCAGCAGATGGAGACACTCCATTGCAACATTGGTTGTGAGCAGCAGTTTCTAAAAACAAATGCCTCACGGCGGATTTCCCATCCATCAATGTATGGTAAATTTTGTTTTTATCATTCACTGACCACAGAAACCAATGCATGGTCAAGCAACAGCAATGACACACCCTTGTGTATAGGCATGAGACCCTCATGTCATTTAACAGGATTCAGCACCACCCACAAGACAGCTACCTGTCATGTCATGTCAAACCTGCACAGGTGTGCTAGATTATTATTATTTAGTTTTATTTTATTTTTTTACACCAATCAGTGTGCAAACATGGTCATTAAAACGCTAAATGAATAGACGTTCATAAACCAGTCAGTGCAACTCATCATTTTGGTCTCCAATTCTCAAACTCAAATTCTCACCCACGGAGGATTAAATGAGAATCTTTCTTGTTTAACACTGGAATGGGGTGGTGCACTGTTCACTACCCGAAGATACTGCCACATCGGGTCAATGCATAGGGCGACAGAAGCAAGCTTCCAAATCAGCTCCCTTTCTCAAAAATCCATTTAATTTATGGTCCCCAGATAGGGAACGTATGTATCAGTATGTGCTCACAAGTCACCCAAGTGCAAGTATTCACACAAAAAAAAACGTGCCTCAGGATGCGATCTGTCGCAAGATCCTTTCTTTTTTTACACTTGATCTAAGCCAAAAGGCCTAGAGGGGATAACCGGGAAAGGGGTGGACCCAACCATGTCCCCTTCATGAGCACTCACATTACTCATAGGAATGGAAGGAAGGCTGGCAGCCAACCAGCCTCCCATACACTTTCTGGGTGGGTGGCAGTCAGCCACCCATACATACATACAGCACAGGCTAAACCCACATCATCACTTAAAAAAAGGACAGGCGACCATTGCACTCTGATGGAGCATTTAGCAATGCAATCCATAGCCTGGCTTTTGCCTGAACCCCCATCACTCCTCCTCTTGCATATAAGACAATATTTCAGATCTGCATATGAAAACAACACGCCTACCTTTGTTGCACATAGCTGCCTGCCTGTCTCTAGTTACCCCACTGGCTGTAGCTGCGTCCCTTCCGACATGGAATAACACCAACTGTAACGATAAACTGAAAATTAACAGTATAAACCTGCATCATTTTGGACTCTGGTATTTGCTGAATCCGGGTGACCTGACAATCGATGGTGGTGCCGCTGGTGATTCTGGCCTTCTTGGAATCTGTTGGGCCTATGTGTTAGCTCACACATCACTCTGGTATCCATGGTAACTACCACAACATGGTCATCTGCAGTTTACATCTAGCCCGTGGCATTGAATGGCATTTTAAAAGTGCTAAGGGTCCTGGTGCAATAATCCTCCCATGAGGATCAGCCTCAACGGCTTTGTAGATTGCACTCATGTCAGCAACTCCATATACATTTTTTTTTCTTCATGCTTCTTTCTTCATCCTTTTTTCTTTCTGTCATTCAGACTTTCATTCATTCGATCTCTCTCACTCACTTGCTTTAACTCATTTGTTCTCACTCACTCACTCACTCACTCACTCAATCACTCACTCACTCATTCACTCTCACTCACTCTCACTCTCTCACTCACTCGCTCACTAAGTCAGTCTCTCTCTCTCTCTCTCTCTTTTTCTTTTTATATATATTTTTTTCCGTCTTCTTCTTCTTCTTCTTCTTCAGACCCTGTCATAGCACTAATGCCTTTCCAATACCACCAGCAGATGGAGACACTCCATTGCAACATTGGTTGTGAGCAGCAGTTTCTAAAAACAAATGCCTCACGGCGGATTTCCCATCCATCAATGTATGGTAAATTTTGTTTTTATCATTCACTGACCACAGAAACCAATGCATGGTCAAGCAACAGCAATGACACACCCTTGTGTATAGGCATGAGACCCTCATGTCATTTAACAGGATTCAGCACCACCCACAAGACAGCTACCTGTCATGTCATGTCAAACCTGCACAGGTGTGCTAGATTATTATTATTTAGTTTTATTTTATTTTTTTACACCAATCAGTGTGCAAACATGGTCATTAAAACGCTAAATGAATAGACGTTCATAAACCAGTCAGTGCAACTCATCATTTTGGTCTCCAATTCTCAAACTCAAATTCTCACCCACGGAGGATTAAATGAGAATCTTTCTTGTTTAACACTGGAATGGGGTGGTGCACTGTTCACTACCCGAAGATACTGCCACATCGGGTCAATGCATAGGGCGACAGAAGCAAGCTTCCAAATCAGCTCCCTTTCTCAAAAATCCATTTAATTTATGGTCCCCAGATAGGGAACGTATGTATCAGTATGTGCTCACAAGTCACCCAAGTGCAAGTATTCACACAAAAAAAAACGTGCCTCAGGATGCGATCTGTCGCAAGATCCTTTCTTTTTTTACACTTGATCTAAGCCAAAAGGCCTAGAGGGGATAACCGGGAAAGGGGTGGACCCAACCATGTCCCCTTCATGAGCACTCACATTACTCATAGGAATGGAAGGAAGGCTGGCAGCCAACCAGCCTCCCATACACTTTCTGGGTGGGTGGCAGTCAGCCACCCATACATACATACAGCACAGGCTAAACCCACATCATCACTTAAAAAAAGGACAGGCGACCATTGCACTCTGATGGAGCATTTAGCAATGCAATCCATAGCCTGGCTTTTGCCTGAACCCCCATCACTCCTCCTCTTGCATATAAGACAATATTTCAGATCTGCATATGAAAACAACACGCCTACCTTTGTTGCACATAGCTGCCTGCCTGTCTCTAGTTACCCCACTGGCTGTAGCTGCGTCCCTTCCGACATGGAATAACACCAACTGTAACGATAAACTGAAAATTAACAGTATAAACCTGCATCATTTTGGACTCTGGTATTTGCTGAATCCGGGTGACCTGACAATCGATGGTGGTGCCGCTGGTGATTCTGGCCTTCTTGGAATCTGTTGGGCCTATGTGTTAGCTCACACATCACTCTGGTATCCATGGTAACTACCACAACATGGTCATCTGCAGTTTACATCTAGCCCGTGGCATTGAATGGCATTTTAAAAGTGCTAAGGGTCCTGGTGCAATAATCCTCCCATGAGGATCAGCCTCAACGGCTTTGTAGATTGCACTCATGTCAGCAACTCCATATACATTTTTTTTTCTTCATGCTTCTTTCTTCATCCTTTTTTCTTTCTGTCATTCAGACTTTCATTCATTCGATCTCTCTCACTCACTTGCTTTAACTCATTTGTTCTCACTCACTCACTCACTCAATCACTCACTCACTCATTCACTCTCACTCACTCTCACTCTCTCACTCACTCGCTCACTAAGTCAGTCTCTCTCTCTCTCTCTCTCTTTTTCTTTTTATATATATTTTTTTCCGTCTTCTTCTTCTTCTTCTTCTTCAGACCCTGTCATAGCACTAATGCCTTTCCAATACCACCAGCAGATGGAGACACTCCATTGCAACATTGGTTGTGAGCAGCAGTTTCTAAAAACAAATGCCTCACGGCGGATTTCCCATCCATCAATGTATGGTAAATTTTGTTTTTATCATTCACTGACCACAGAAACCAATGCATGGTCAAGCAACAGCAATGACACACCCTTGTGTATAGGCATGAGACCCTCATGTCATTTAACAGGATTCAGCACCACCCACAAGACAGCTACCTGTCATGTCATGTCAAACCTGCACAGGTGTGCTAGATTATTATTATTTAGTTTTATTTTATTTTTTTACACCAATCAGTGTGCAAACATGGTCATTAAAACGCTAAATGAATAGACGTTCATAAACCAGTCAGTGCAACTCATCATTTTGGTCTCCAATTCTCAAACTCAAATTCTCACCCACGGAGGATTAAATGAGAATCTTTCTTGTTTAACACTGGAATGGGGTGGTGCACTGTTCACTACCCGAAGATACTGCCACATCGGGTCAATGCATAGGGCGACAGAAGCAAGCTTCCAAATCAGCTCCCTTTCTCAAAAATCCATTTAATTTATGGTCCCCAGATAGGGAACGTATGTATCAGTATGTGCTCACAAGTCACCCAAGTGCAAGTATTCACACAAAAAAAAACGTGCCTCAGGATGCGATCTGTCGCAAGATCCTTTCTTTTTTTACACTTGATCTAAGCCAAAAGGCCTAGAGGGGATAACCGGGAAAGGGGTGGACCCAACCATGTCCCCTTCATGAGCACTCACATTACTCATAGGAATGGAAGGAAGGCTGGCAGCCAACCAGCCTCCCATACACTTTCTGGGTGGGTGGCAGTCAGCCACCCATACATACATACAGCACAGGCTAAACCCACATCATCACTTAAAAAAAGGACAGGCGACCATTGCACTCTGATGGAGCATTTAGCAATGCAATCCATAGCCTGGCTTTTGCCTGAACCCCCATCACTCCTCCTCTTGCATATAAGACAATATTTCAGATCTGCATATGAAAACAACACGCCTACCTTTGTTGCACATAGCTGCCTGCCTGTCTCTAGTTACCCCACTGGCTGTAGCTGCGTCCCTTCCGACATGGAATAACACCAACTGTAACGATAAACTGAAAATTAACAGTATAAACCTGCATCATTTTGGACTCTGGTATTTGCTGAATCCGGGTGACCTGACAATCGATGGTGGTGCCGCTGGTGATTCTGGCCTTCTTGGAATCTGTTGGGCCTATGTGTTAGCTCACACATCACTCTGGTATCCATGGTAACTACCACAACATGGTCATCTGCAGTTTACATCTAGCCCGTGGCATTGAATGGCATTTTAAAAGTGCTAAGGGTCCTGGTGCAATAATCCTCCCATGAGGATCAGCCTCAACGGCTTTGTAGATTGCACTCATGTCAGCAACTCCATATACATTTTTTTTTCTTCATGCTTCTTTCTTCATCCTTTTTTCTTTCTGTCATTCAGACTTTCATTCATTCGATCTCTCTCACTCACTTGCTTTAACTCATTTGTTCTCACTCACTCACTCACTCACTCACTCAATCACTCACTCACTCATTCACTCTCACTCACTCTCACTCTCTCACTCACTCGCTCACTAAGTCAGTCTCTCTCTCTCTCTCTCTCTTTTTCTTTTTATATATATTTTTTTCCGTCTTCTTCTTCTTCTTCTTCTTCAGACCCTGTCATAGCACTAATGCCTTTCCAATACCACCAGCAGATGGAGACACTCCATTGCAACATTGGTTGTGAGCAGCAGTTTCTAAAAACAAATGCCTCACGGCGGATTTCCCATCCATCAATGTATGGTAAATTTTGTTTTTATCATTCACTGACCACAGAAACCAATGCATGGTCAAGCAACAGCAATGACACACCCTTGTGTATAGGCATGAGACCCTCATGTCATTTAACAGGATTCAGCACCACCCACAAGACAGCTACCTGTCATGTCATGTCAAACCTGCACAGGTGTGCTAGATTATTATTATTTAGTTTTATTTTATTTTTTTACACCAATCAGTGTGCAAACATGGTCATTAAAACGCTAAATGAATAGACGTTCATAAACCAGTCAGTGCAACTCATCATTTTGGTCTCCAATTCTCAAACTCAAATTCTCACCCACGGAGGATTAAATGAGAATCTTTCTTGTTTAACACTGGAATGGGGTGGTGCACTGTTCACTACCCGAAGATACTGCCACATCGGGTCAATGCATAGGGCGACAGAAGCAAGCTTCCAAATCAGCTCCCTTTCTCAAAAATCCATTTAATTTATGGTCCCCAGATAGGGAACGTATGTATCAGTATGTGCTCACAAGTCACCCAAGTGCAAGTATTCACACAAAAAAAAACGTGCCTCAGGATGCGATCTGTCGCAAGATCCTTTCTTTTTTTACACTTGATCTAAGCCAAAAGGCCTAGAGGGGATAACCGGGAAAGGGGTGGACCCAACCATGTCCCCTTCATGAGCACTCACATTACTCATAGGAATGGAAGGAAGGCTGGCAGCCAACCAGCCTCCCATACACTTTCTGGGTGGGTGGCAGTCAGCCACCCATACATACATACAGCACAGGCTAAACCCACATCATCACTTAAAAAAAGGACAGGCGACCATTGCACTCTGATGGAGCATTTAGCAATGCAATCCATAGCCTGGCTTTTGCCTGAACCCCCATCACTCCTCCTCTTGCATATAAGACAATATTTCAGATCTGCATATGAAAACAACACGCCTACCTTTGTTGCACATAGCTGCCTGCCTGTCTCTAGTTACCCCACTGGCTGTAGCTGCGTCCCTTCCGACATGGAATAACACCAACTGTAACGATAAACTGAAAATTAACAGTATAAACCTGCATCATTTTGGACTCTGGTATTTGCTGAATCCGGGTGACCTGACAATCGATGGTGGTGCCGCTGG